>NC_041380.1:441368182-441430223 GCF_002162155.2 Triticum dicoccoides | reverse complement strand
GCACCCAAGCCCCTGGCCTCTCCCTCTCCCTCCCGTGACACTCCTCCATCTCCCTGCGCTTGGCGAAGCCCTGCCGAGATCACCGTTGCTTCCACCACCACGCCGTCGTGCTGCTGGATCTTCATCAACCTCTCCTTCCCCCTTGCTGGATCAAGTTGGAGGAGACGTCTTCCCAACCGTACGTGTGTTGAACGCGGAGGTGCCGTCCGTTTGACACTTGGTCATCGGTGATTTGGATCACGTCGAGTACAACTCCATCAACCCCGTTCTCTTGAACGATTCCGCGCGCGATCTACAAGGGTATGTAGATGCACTCCTCTCTCCCTTGTTGCTAGATGACTCCATAGATTGATCTTGGTGATGCGTAGAAAATTTTAAAATTCTGCTACGTTCCCCAACAGTAACTGTACCTGCTCCCTTATTGGAAAGTAGTACATCACAGAAACCGGTTTCTGTGACACCTACACCAATTAGTGAGGAAGCTAATGATAATGATCATGAAACTTCAGATCAAGTTACTACCGAACCTCATAGATCAACCAGAATAAGATCCGCACCAGAGTGGTACGGTAATCCAGTTATGGAAATCATGTTACTTGACCATGACGAACCTACGAACTATGAGGAAGTGATGATGAGCCCAGATTCCGCAAAATGGCTTGAAGCCATGAAATCTGAGATGGGATCCATGTATGAGAACAAAGTGTGGACTTTGGTTGACTTGCCCAATGATCGGCAAGCCATCGAGAATAAATGGATCTTCAAGAAGAAGACAGAAGCTGACGGTAATGTTACTATCTACAAAGCTCGACTTGTTGTGAAAGGTTTTCGACAAGTTCAAGGAGTTGACTACGATGAGACCTTCTCACCCGTAGCGATGCTTAAGTCTGTCCGAATCATGTTAGCAATTGCCGCATTTTATGATTATGAAATTTGGCAGATGGATGTCAAAACTGCATTCCTGAATGGATTTCTGGAAAAAGAGTTGTATATGATGCAGCTAGAAGGTTTTATCGATCCAAAGGGAGCTAACAAAGTGTGCAAGCTCCAGCGATCCATTTATGGACTGGTGCAAGCCTCTCGGAGTTGGAATAAACGCTTTGATAATGTGATCAAAGCATTTGGTTTTGTACAGACTTTTGGAGAAGCCTGTATTTACAAGAAAGTGAGTGGGAGATCTGTAGCATTTCTGATATTATATGTGGATGACATATTATTGATTGGAAATGATATAGAATTTCTGGATAGCATAAAGGGATATTTGAATAAGAGTTTTTCAATGAAAGACCTCGGTGAAGCTGCTTACATATTGGGCATTAAGATCTATAGAGATAGATCAAGACGCTTAAATGGACTTTCACAAAGCACATACCTTCACAAAGTTTTGAAGAAGTTCAGAATGGATCAGGCAAAGAAAGGGTTCTTGCCTATGTTACAAGGTGTGAAGTTGAGTAAGACTCAATGTCCGACCACCGCAGAAGATAGAGAGAAAGTGAAAGATGTTCCCTATGCTTCAGCCATAGGCTCTATCATGTATACAATGCTGTGTACCAGACCTGATGTCCTTGCTATAAGTCTAGCAGGGAGGTACCAAAGTAATCCTGGAATGGATCACTGGACAGCGGTCAAGAACATCCTAAAGTACGTGAAAAGGACTAAGGATATGTTTCTCATATATGGAGGTGACAAAGATCTCATCATAAATGGTTACGTTGATGCAAGCTTTGACACTGATCCGGACGATTCTAAATCGCAAACCGGATACGTGTTTATATTGAACGGTGGAGCTATCAGTTGGTGCAGTTCTAAACAAAGCGTCGTGGCGGGATCTACATGTGAAGCAGAGTACATAGCTGCTTCGGAAGCAGCAAATGAAGGAGTCTGGATGAAGGAGTTCATATCCGATCTAGGTGTCATACCTAGTGCATCGGGTCCAATGAAAATCTTTTGTGACAATACTGGTGCAATTGCCTTGGCGAAGGAATCCAGATTTCACAAGAGAACCAAGCACATCAAGAGACGCTTCAATTCCATTCGGGATTTAGTCCAAGTGGGAGACATAGAAATTTGCAAGATACATACGGATCTGAATGTTGTAGACCCGCTGACTAAGCCTCTTCCACGAGGAAAACATGACCAGCACCAAGGCTCCATGAGTGTTAGAATCATTACTGTGTAATCTAGATTATTGAATCTAGTGCAAGTGGGATACTGAAGGAAATATGCCCTAGAGGCAATAATAAAGTTATTATTTATTTCCTTATATCATGATAACTGTTTATTATTCATGCTAGAATTGTATTAACCGGAAACATGATACATGTGTGAATACATAGACAAACATAGTGTCACTAGTATGCCTCTACTTGACTAGCTCGTTGATCAAAGATGGTTATGTTTCCTAGCCATAGACAAAGAGTTGTCATTTGATTAATGGGATCACATCATTAGGAGAATGATGTGATTTACTTGACCCATTCCGTTAGCATAGCACTTGATCGTTTAGTTTATTGCTATTGCTTTCTTCATGACTTATACATGTTCCTATGACTATGAGATTATGCAACTCCCGTTTATTGGAGGAACACTTTGTGTGATACCAAACGTCACAACGTAACTGGGTGATTATAAAGGTGCTCTACAGGTGTCTCCGAAGGTACTTGTTGGGTTGGCGTATTTCGAGATTAGGATTTGTCACTATGATTGTCGGAGAGGTATCTCTGGGCCCACTCGGTAATGCACATCACTATAATCCTTGCAAGCATTGCAACTAATGAGTTAGTTGCGGGATGATGTATTACGGAATGAGTAAAGAGACTTGCCGATAACGAGATTGAACTAGGTATTGAGATACCGACGATAGAATCTCGGGCAAGTAACATACCGATGACAAAGGGAACAACGTATGTTGTTATGCGGTCTGACCGATAAAGATCTTCGTAGAATATGTAGGAGCTAATATGAGCATCCAGGTTCCAGTATTGGTTATTGACCGGAGACGTGTCTCGGTCATGTTTACATAGTTCTCGAACCTGTAGGGTCCGCACACTTAAAGTTTCGGTGACGATTGTATTATGAGTTTATGTGATTTGATGTACCGAAGGTAGTTCGGAGTCCCGAATGAGATCGGAGACATGACGAGGAGTCTCGAAATGGTCGAGACGTAAAGATCGATATATTGGATGACTATATTCGGACATCGGAAAGGTTCCGAGTGATTCGGGTATTTTCGGGGGTACCGGGGAGTTACGGGAATACGAGGAAGAAGTAATGGTGCCCCACGTGATCATATTCTTAGCCGTGTGCGGTGCCCCCTTCCACCATAGTCCTTGATAATATTGTAGCGGTGCTTAGGCGAAGCCCTGCGACGGTAGTACATCAAGATCGTCACCACACCGTCGTGCTGACGGAACTCTTCCCCGACACTTTGCTGGATCGGAGTCCGGGGATCGTCATCGAGCTGAACGTGTGCTAGAACTCGGAGGTGCCGTAGTTTCGGTGCTTGATCGGTCGGGCCGTGGAGATGTACGACTACATCAACCAAACGCTTCCGTTGTCGATCTACAAGGGTACGTAGATCATACTCTCCCCTCTCGTTGCTATGCATCACCATGATCTTGCGTGTGCGTAGGATTTTTTTTGAAATTACTACGAAACCCAACAGTGGCATCCGAGCCTAGGTTTTATATGTTGATGTTATATGCACGAGTAGAACACAAGTGAGTTGTGGGCGATATAAGTCAAACTTCCTACCAGCATGTCATACTTTGGTTCGGCGGTATTGTTGGACGAAGCGGCCCGGACCGACATTACGCGTACGCTTACACGAGACCGGTTCTCCCGACGTGCTTTGCACATAGGTGGCTTGCGGGTGACAGTTTCTCCAAGTTTAATTGAACCGAGTGTGGCTACGCCCGGTCCTTGCGAAGGTTAAAACAACACCAACTTGACAAACTATCGTTGTGGTTTTGATGCGTAGGTAAGATTGGTTCTTGCTTAAGCCCGTAGCAGCCACGTAAAACATGCAACAACAAAGTAGAGGACGTCTAACTTGTTTTTGCAGGGCATGTTGTGATGTGATATGGTCAAGACATGATGCTAAATTTTATTGTATGAGATGATCATGTTTTGTAACCGAGTTATCGGCAACTGGCAGGAGCCATATGGTTGTCGCTTTATTGTATGCAATGCAATCGCGCTGTAATGCTTTACTTTATCACTAAGCGGTAGCGATAGTCGTGGAAGCATAAGATTGGCGAGACGACAATGATGCTATGATGGAGATCAAGGTGTCGCGCCGGTGACGATGGTGATCATGACGGTGCTTCGGAGATGGAGATCACAAGCACAAGATGATGATGGCCATATCATATCACTTATATTGATTGCATGTGATGTTTATCTTTTATGCATCTTATCTTGCTTTGATTGACGGTAGCATTATAAGATGATCTCTCACTAAATTATCAAGAAGTGTTCTCCCTGAGTATGCACCGTTGCGAAAGTTCTTCGTGCTGAGACACCACGTGATGATCGGGTGTGATAGGCTCTACGTTCAAATACAACGGGTGAAAAACAGTTGCACACGCGGAATACTCAGGTTATACTTGACGAGCCAAGCATATACAGATATGGCCTCGGAACACGGAGACCGAAAGGTCGAGCGTGAATCATATAGTAGATATGATCAACATACTGATGTTCACCAATGAAACTACTCCATATCACGTGATGATCGGACATGGTTTAGTTGATTTGGATCATGTAATCACTTAGAGGATTAGAGGGATGTCTATCTAAGTGGGAGTTCTTTAAGTAATATGATTAGTTGAACCTAAATTTATCATGAACTTAGTACCTGATAGTATCTTGCTTGTTTATGTATGATTGTAGATAAATGGCCTGTGCTGTTGTTCCGTTGAATTTTAATGCGTTCCTTGAGAAAGCAAAGTTGAAAGATGATGGTAGCAATTACACGGACTGGGTCCGTAACTTGAGGATTATCCTCATTGCTGCACAGAAGAATTACGTCCTGGAAGCACTGCTGGGTGCCAGGCGTGCTGCTGGAGCAACACCAGATGTTGTGAACGTCTGGCAGAGCAAAGCTGATGACTACTCAATAGTTTAGTGTGCCATGCTTTACGACTTAGAACCGGGACTTCAACGAAGTTTTGAACATCATGGAGCATATGAGATGTTCCAGGAGTTGAAGTTAATATTTCAAGCAAATGCCCGGATTGAGAGATATGAAGTCTCCAATAAGTTCTATAGCTGCAAGATGGAGGAGAACAGTTCTGTCAGTGAGCATATACTCAAAATGTCTGGGTATAATAATCACTTGATTCAAATGGGAGTTAATCTTCCAGATGATTGCGTCATTGACAGAATTCTCCAATCACTGCCACCAAGCTACAAGAGCTTCGTGATGAACTATAATATGCAAGGGATGAATAAGACTATTCCCGAGCTCTTCGCAATGCTGAAAGCCGCGGAGGTAGAAATCAAAAAGGAGCATCAAGTGTTGATGGTCAACAAGACCACTAGTTTCAAGAAAAAGGGCAAAGGGAAGAAGAAGGGGAACTTCAAGAAGAACAACAAGCAAATTGCTGCTCAAGAGAAGAAACCCAAGTCTGGACCTAAGCCTGAAACTGAGTGCTTCTACTTTAAGCAGACTGGTCACTGGAAGCGGAACTGCCCCAAGTATTTGGCGGATAAGAAGGATGGCAAGGTGAACAAAGGTATATGTGATATACATGTTATTGATGTGTACCTTACTAATGCTCGCAGTAGCACCTGGGTATTTGATACTGGTTCTGTTGCTAATATTTGCAACTCGAAACAGGGACTACGGGTTAAGCGAAGATTGGCTAAGGACGAGGTGATGATGCGTGTGGGAAACGGTTCCAAAGTCGATGTGATCGCAGTCGGCATGCTACCTCTACATCTACCTTCGGGATTAATATTAGACCTAAATAATTGTTATTTGGTGCCAGCGTTAAGCATGAACATTATATCTGGATCTTGTTTGATGCGAGACGGTTATTCATTTAAATCAGAGAATAATGGTTGTTCTATTTATGTGAGTAATATCTTTTATGGTCATACACCCTTGAAGAGTGGTCTATTCTTATTGAATCTCGATAGTAGTAACACACATATTCATAATGTTGAAGCCAAAAGATGCAGAGTTGACAATGATAGTGCAACTTATTTGTGGCACTGCCGTTTAGGTCATATCGGTGTAAAGCGCATGAAGAAACTCCATACTGATGGACTTTTGGAACCACTTGATTATGAATCACTTGGTACTTGTGAATCGTGCCTCATGGGCAAGATGACTAAAATGCCGTTCTCCGGTACTATGGAGAGAGCAACAAATTTGTTGGAAATCATACATACAGATGTATGTGGTCCGATGAATATTGAGGCTCGTGGCGGATATCGTTATTTTCTCACCTTCACAGATGACTTAAGCAGATATGGGTATATCTACTTAATGAAACATAAGTCTGAGACATTTGAAAAGTTCAAAGAATTTCAGAGTGAAGTTGAAAATCATCGTAACAAGAAAATAAAGTTTCTACGATCTGATCGTGGAGGAGAATATTTGAGTTACGAGTTTGGTGTACATATGAAACAATGCGGAATAGTTTCGCAACTCACGCCACCCGGAACACCACAGCGTAATGGTGTGTCCGAACGTCGTAATCGTACTTTACTAGATATGGTGCGATCTATGATGTCTCTTACTGATTTACCACTATCGTTTTGGGGTTATGCATTGGAGACGACCGCATTCACGTTAAATAGGGCACCATCAAAATCCGTTGAGACGACGCCTTATGAACTATGGTTTGGCAAGAAACCAAAGTTGTCGTTTCTGAAAGTTTGGGTCTGCGATGCTTATGTGAAAAAGCTTCAACCTGATAAGCTCGAACCCAAATCGGAGAAATGTGTCTTCATAGGATATCCAAAGGAGACTATTGGATACACCTTCTATCACAGATCCGAAGGCAATACTTTTGTTGCTAAGTTCGGAAACTTTCTACAGAAGGAGTTTCTCTCGAAAGAAGTGAGTGGGAGGAAAGTAGAACTTGACGAGGTAACTGTACCTGCTCCCTTATTGGAAAGTAGTGCATCACAGAAAACTGTTTTTGTGACACCTACACCAATTAGTGAGGAAGCTAATGATAATGATCATGAAACTCCAGAACAAGATACTACTGAACCTCGTAGATCAACCAGAGTGAGATCCGCACCAGAGTGGTACGGTAATCCTGTTCTGGAAGTCATGCTACTAGATCATGATAAACCTACGAACTATGAAGAAGCGATGGTGAGCCCAGATTCCGCAAAATGGCTTGAAGCCATGAAATCTGAGATGGGATCCATGTATGAGAACAAAGTATGGACTTTGGTTGAGTTGCCCAATGATCGGCAAGCAATTGAGAATAAATGGATCTTCAAGAAGAAGACTGACGCTGACGGTAATATTACTGTCTACAAAGCTCGACTTGTCGCAAAAGGGTTTCGGCAAGTTCAAGGGGTTGACTACGATGAGACCTTCTCACTCGTAGCGATGCTTAAGTCTGTCCGAATCATGTTAGCAATTGCCGCATTTTATGATTATGAAATTTGGCAGATGGATGTCAAAACTGCATTCCTGAATGGATTTCTGGAAGAAGAGTTGTATATGATGCAACCGGAAGGTTTTATCGGTCCAAAGGGAGCTAACAAAGTGTGCAAGCTCCAGCGATCCATTTATGGACTGGTGCAAGCCTCTCGGAGTTGAAATAAACGCTTTGATAGTGTGATAAAAGCATTTGATTTTATACAGACTTTTGGAGAAGCCTGTATTTACAAGAAAGTGAGTGGGAGCTCTGTAGCATTTCTGATATTATATGTGGATGACATATTACTGATCGGAAATGATATAGAATTTCTGGATAGCATAAAGGGATACTTGAATAAGAGTTTTTCAATGAAAGACCTCGGTGAAGCTGCTTACATATTAGGCATAAAGATCTATAGAGATAGATCAAGATGTTTAATTGGACTTTCACAAAGCACATACCTTGACAAGATTTTGAAGAAGTTCAAAATGGATCAAGCAAAGAAAGGGTTCTTGCCTGTGTTACAAGGTGTGAAGTTGAGTCAGACTCAATGCCCGACCACTGCAGAAGATAGAGAGAAAATGAAAGATGTTCCCTATGCTTCAGCCATAGGCTCTATCATGTATGCAATGCTTTGTACCAGACCTGATGTGTGCCTTGCTATAAGTCTAGCAGGGAGGTACCAAAGTAATGCAGGAGTGGATCACTGGACAGCGGTCAAGAACATCCTGAAGTACTTGAAAAGGACTAAGGATATGTTTCTCGTATATGGAGGTGACAAAGAGCTCATCGTAAACGGTTACGTTGATGCAAGCTTTGACACTGATCCGGACGATTCTAAATCGCAAACCGGATACGTGTCTACATTAAACGGTGGAGCTGTCAGTTGGTGCAGTTCTAAACAAAGTGTCGTGGCGGGATCTACGTGTGAAGCGGAATACATAGCTGCTTCGGAAGCAGCAAATGAAGGAGTCTGTATGAAGGAGTTCATATCCGATCTAGGTGTCATACCTAGTGCATTGGGTCCAATGAAAATCTTTTGTGACAATACTGGTGCAATTGCCTTGGCGAAGGAATCCAGATTTCACAAGAGAACCAAGCACATCAAGAGACGCTTCAATTCCATCCGGGATCTAGTCCAGGTGGGAGACATAGAGATTTGCAAGATACATACGGATTGAATGTTGCAGACCCGTTGACTAAGCCTCTTCCACGAGCAAAACATGATCAGCACCAAGGCTCCATGGGTGTTAGAATCATTACTGTGTAATCTAGATTATTGACTCTAGTGCAAGTGGGAGACTGAAGGAAATATGCCCTAGAGGCAATAATAAAGTTATTATTTATTTCCTTATATATCATGATAAAAGTTTATTATTCATGCTAGAATTGTATTAACCAGAAACATGATACATGTGTGAATACATAGACAAACAGAGTGTCACTAGTATGCCTCTACTAGACTAGCTTGTTAATCAAAGATGGTTATGTTTCCTAACCATGGACAAAGAGTTGTCATTTGATTAACAGGATGACATCATTAGTTGAATGATCTGATTGACATGACCCGTTCCATTAGCTTAGCACCCGATCGTTTAGTATGTTGCTATTGCTTTCTTCATGACTTATACATGTTCCTATGACTATGAGATTATGCAACTCCCGTTTGCCAGAGGAACACTTTATGTGCTAACAAACGTCACAACGTAACTGTGTGATTATAAAGGAGCTCTGCAGGTGTCTCCAAAGGTACATGTTGGGTTGGCGTATTTCGAGATTAGGATTTGTCACTCCGATTGTCGGAGAGGTATCTCTGGGCCCTCTCGGTAATGCACATCACTTAAGCCTTGCAAGCATTGCAACTAATGAGTTAGTTGCGGGATGATGTATTACAGAACGAGTAAATAGACTTGCCGGTAACAAGATTGAACTAGGTATGGGATACCGACGATCGAATCTCGGGCAAGTAACATACCGATGACAAAGGGAACAACGTATGTTGTTATGCGGTCTGACCGATAAAAGATCTTCGTAGAATATGTAGGAGCCAATATGAGCATCCAGGTTCCGCTATTGGTTATTGACCGGAGACGTGTCTCGGTCATGTCTACATTGTTCTCGAACCCGTAGGGTCCGCACGCTTAAGGTTACGATGATAGTTATATTATGAGTTTATGCATTTTGATGTACCGAAGGTTGTTCGGAGTCCTGGATGTGATCACGGACATGACGAGGAGTCTCGAAATGGTCGAGACATAAAGATTGATATATTGGAAGCCTATGTTTGGATATCGGAAGTGTTCCTGGTGAAATCGGGATTTTACCGGAGTACCGGGAGGTTACCGGAACCCCCCGGGAGGTATATGGGCCTTAGTGGGCCTTAGTGGAAGAAGAGAAGAGGCAGCCAGGGCTGGGCCGCGCGCCCCTCCACCCCTAGTCCGAATAGGACAAGGAGAGAGGGGGCCGGTGCCCCCCTCCTTCTCTCTCTCTCTCTCTCTCTTTTCCCACCTCACGAATCATATTCCAACTAGGAAAGGGGGGAGTCCTACTCCCAGAGGGAGTAGGACTCCTCCTAGCGCGCCTCTCCTGGCCGGACGGCCCCCCTCCCTTGAACCTTTATATGCGGAGGCAGGGGCACCCCCTAGAGACACAAGTTGATCCACGTGATCATATTCTTAGCCGTGTGCGGTGCCCCCTTCCACCATAGTCCTCGATAATATTGTAGGGGTGCTTAGGCGAAGCCCTGCGACAGTAGTACATCAAGATCGTCACCACACGGTCATGCTGACGGAACTCTTCCCCGGCACTTTGCTGGATCGGAGTCCGGGGATCGTCATCGAGCTGAACGTGTGCTAGAACTCGGAGGTGCCGTAGTTTCGGTGCTTGATCGGTCGGGCCGTGGAGACGTACGACTACATCAACCAAACGCTTCCGTTGTCGATCTACAAGGGTACGTAGATCATACTCTCCCCTCTCGTTGCTATGCATCACCATGATCTTGCGTGTGCGTAGGAATTTTTTTGAAATTACTACGAAACCCAACATATATATATGTATATATATATATATCCCTTAAAGCAGCTTGTTTCTTATGAACAGGGAAATATTTAGAAGAGAAGTAATAAATCATATCCCGGGGACTACGCACACAACCAGGATCAAGAGAATTAAACCATGTCTTAGCATCACCCTTTAATGAGAACGGAAATATCTTAAGGATATAATAGTAGTGAGTTTTCTCATCATTAGTGAACAGGGTGGCTATATCATTTAATTTAGTAAGATGTGCCACAACAGTTTCAGATTCATAGCCATAGAAAGGATCAGATTCAACCAAAGTAATTATATCAGGGTCGACAGGGAATTCATAATCCTTATCAGTAACAAAGATAGGTGAAGTAGCATAAGCAGGATCGTATTTCATTCTAGCATTCAGAGATTTTTGTTTCAACTTAGCTAATAATTTCTTAAGATCACTTCTATCATTGCAAGCAAGAAAGTCTCTAGCAGTTTCTTCATCCATAACATAACCCTCAGGCACAACACACAATTCATATCTAGGGGGAGAATCTTCATCATCACTTTCATCAATATTATCAGTTTGAATAATTTCATTCTCTCTAGCCCTAGCAAGTTGTTCATCACAAATTCTCCAAGTGGCACATAGTATCAAACATAGAAGTAGTTTCATCATAAGTATCATGCATAGAAGAAGTGGCATCATTAATAACATGCAACATACCAGAATTAATTGCAGAAGCAGGTTTAGGTGTCACAAGCTTACTCAAAACAGAAGGCGAATCAAGTGCAGAGCTGGATGGCAGTTCCTTACCTCCCCTCGTAGTTGAGGGAAAAATCTTTGTTTTCTCGCCTTCCAAGTTCTTCACAGTGACCAGCAGATATAAATCCCAAGTGACTCAAAGAATAGAATTATGCTCCCCGGCAACGGCGCCAGAAAATAGTCTTGATAACCCACAAGTATAGGGGATCGCAACAGTTTTCGAGGGTAGAGTATTCAACCCAAATTTATTGATTCGACCCAAGGGGAGCCAAAGAATATTCTCAAGTATTAGCAGCTGAGTTGTCAATTCAACCACACCTGGATAACTTAGTATCTGCAGCAAAGTATTTAGTAGCAAAGTAATATGATAGTAATGAAGGAAATATGCCCTAGAGGCAACAAATAAAGTTATTATTTATTTCCTTATTTCATGATAAATGTTTATTATTCATGCTAGAATTGTATTAACCGGAAATATAATACATGTGTGAATACATAGACAAACAGAGTGTCACTAGTATGCCTCTACTTGAGTAGCTCGTTAATCAAAGATGGTTATGTTTCCTAACCATAGACAAGGAGTTGTTATTTGATTAACGGGATCACATCATTAGGAGAATGATGTGATTGACTTGACCCATTCCGTTAGCTTAGCACTCGATCATTTAGTATGTTGCTATTGCTTTCTTCATGACTTATACATGTTCCTATGACTATGAGATTATGCAACTCCCGTTTACCGGAGGAACACTTTGTGTGCTACCAAACGTCACAACGTGACTGGGTGATTATAAAGG
Source organism: Triticum dicoccoides (assembly GCF_002162155.2). Taxonomy (NCBI): domain Eukaryota; kingdom Viridiplantae; phylum Streptophyta; class Magnoliopsida; order Poales; family Poaceae; genus Triticum; species Triticum dicoccoides. Next base: position 441,418,032 of record NC_041380.1, on the reverse strand, counting down.
AGCTCTATAGGTGTCTCCAAAGGTACATGTTGGGTTGGCGTATTTTGAGATTAGGATTTGTCACTCCGATTGTCGGAGAGGTATCTCTGGGCCCTCTCTGTAATGCACATCACATAAGCCTTGCAAGCATTGCAACTAATGAGTTAGTTGCGAGATGATGTATTACGGAACGAGTAAAGAGACTTGTCGGTAACGAGATTGAACTAGGTATTGAGATACCGACGATCGAATCTCGGGCAAGTAACATACCGATGACAAAGGGAACAACGTATGTTGTTATGCGGTCTGACTGATAAAGATCTTCGTAGAATATGTAGGAGCCAATATGAGCATCCAGGTTCCGCTATTGGTTATTTACCGGAGACGTGTCTCGGTCATGTCTACATTGTTCTCGAACCCGTAGGGTCCGCACGCTTAAGGTTTCGATGACAGTTATATTATGAGTTTATGAGTTTTGATGTACCGAAGGAGTTCGGAGTCCCAGATGAGATCGGGGACATGAAGAGGAGTCTCGAAATGGTCGAGACGTAAAGATTGATATATTGGACGACTATATTCGGACATCGGAAAGGTTCCGAGTGGTTCGGGTATTTTCCGGAGTACCGGGGAGTTACGGGAATACAGGGGAAGAAGTATATGGGCCTTATTGGGCTTTAGGGGAGAGGAAGAGGCAGGCCGCGCGCCCCCCCATTGACTAGTCCAAATTGGACAAGGGGGAGGGGCGGCGCCCCCTCCTTCCTTCTCTTCCCTCTTCCCCTTCCTTGTCTCCTACTCCTACTACTTGGAAGGACTCCTAGTTGGACTAGGAAAGGGGGAATCCTACTCCCGATGGGAGTAGGACTCCCCTAGGGCGCGCCATAGAGAGGGCTGGCCCTCCCCTCCTCCACTCCTTTATATACGAGGGCAGGGGGCACCCCATAGACACACAAGTTGATCTTCGTGATCGTTTTCTTAGCCGTGTGCGGTGCCCCCTTCCACCATACTCCTCGATAATATTGTAGCGGTGCTTAGGCGAAGCCCTGTGACGGTAGAACATCAAGATCATCACCATGCCGTCGTGCTGACGGAACTCTTCCCCGACCCTTTGCTGGATCGGAGTCCGGGGATCGTCATTGAGCTAAACGTGTGCTAAAACTCGGAGGTGTCGTAGTTTCGGTGCTTGATCGGTCGGGCCGTGAAGACGTACGACTACATCAACTGCGTTGTGATAACGCTTCCGCTATCAGTCTACGAGGGTACGTAGACAACACTCTCTCCTCTCGTTGCTATGCATCACCATGATCTTGCGTGTGCGTAGGAATTTTTTTGAAATTACTATGTTCCCCAAGAAGTAATGGTAACAGTTGCAAAAGTAATATTTTTGGGTTTTGTAGTGGTGGTAATAGTAGCAACGGAAAAGTAAATAAGCGGAAAACAATATGTGAAAAGCTCGTAGGCATTGGATCGGTGATGGAGAATTATGCCGGATGTGGTTCATCTTGTAACAATCATAACATAGGGTGACACAAAACTAGCTCCAATTCATCAATTTAATGTAGGCATGTATTCCGAATATAGTCATACGTGCTTATGGAAAAGAACTTGCATGACATCTTTTGTCCTACCCTCTCGTGGCAGCGGGGTCCTAACAGAACTAAGGGATATTAAGGCCTCCTTTTAATAGAGTACCGGACCAAAGCATTAACACATAGTGAATACATGAACTACTCAAACTACGGTCATCCCCGGGAGTGGTCCCTATTATTGTCACTTTGGAGTTGCCGGATCATAACACATAGTAGGTGACTATTGACTTGCAAGATAGGATCAAGAACTCACATATATTCATGAAAACATAATAGTTCAGATCTGAAATCATGGCACTCGGGCCCTAGTGACAAGCATTAAGCATAGCAAAGTCATAGCAACATCAATCTCAGAACATAGTGGATACTAGGGTGAAGGAAATATGCCATAGAGGCAATAATATAGTTATTATTTATTTCCTTATATCATGATAAATGTTTATTATTCATGCTAGAATTGTATTAACCGGAAACATAATACTTGTGTGAATACATAGACAAACAGAGTGTCACTAGTATGCCTCTACTTGACTAGCTCGTTGATCAAAGATGGTTATGTTTCCTAGCCATTGACATGAGTTGTTATTTGATTAATGGGATCACATCATTAGGAGAATGATGTGATTGACTTGAACCATTCTGTTAGCTTAGCACTCAATCGTTTAGTATGTTGCTATTGCTTTCTTCACGACTTATACATGTTCCTATGACTATGAGATTATGCAACTCCCATTTACCGGAGGAACACTTTGTGTGCTACCAAACGTCACAATGTAACTGGGTGATTATAAAGGTGCTCTACAGGTGTATCCGAAGGTACTTGTTGGGTTGGCGTATTTCAAGATTATGATTTGTCACTCTGATTGTCGGAGAGGTATCTCTGGGCCCACTCGGTAATGCACATCACTTAAGCCTTGCAAGCATTGCAACTAATGAGTTAGTTGCGGGATGATGTATTACAGAACGAGTAAAGAGACTTGCCGGTAACGAGATTGAACTAGGTATTGAGATACCGACGATCGAATCTCGGGCAAGTAACATACCGATGACAAAGGGAACAACGTATGTTGTTATGCGGTCTGACCGATAAAGATCTTCGTAGAATATGTAGGAGCCAATATGATCATCTAGGTTCCACTATTGGTTATTGACCAAAGACGTGTCTCGGTCATGTCTACATAGTTCTCGAACCTGTAGGGTCCGCACGCTTAAAGTTTCGATGAGAGTTATATTATGAGTTTATGAGTTTTGATGTACCGAAGGTTGTTTGGAGTCCCGGATGTGATCACGGACAGAACAAGGAGTCTCGAAATGGTTGAGACATGAAGATTGATATATTGGATGACTATATTAAGACACCGGAATGGTTTTAGGGGTTATCGGATATATACCGGAGTACCGGGGGGTTCGGATAAAGATCTTCATAGAATATGTAGGAGCCAATATCGTTAACATATCACGAGGAGTTCCGGAATGGTCCGGAGGTAAAGATTTATAACGGTTTGCTAGGACGAGGTGGGTTAGAGGTTTGACATGGCAATATGGGAGGCATGATAAGCAAGTGGTAGGTATCGTAGCATAGGCATAGCAAAAGAGCGAGCATCTAGCAAGCAAAGATAGAAGTGATTTCGAGGGTATGGTCATCTTGCCTGCAAAGTTCTCCGAGTTGACGTTAACTTGATCCTGGTAAGCGTACTCAACGGGTTCCTCGATCACGTACTCGTCTCCCGGCTCTACCCAAAGCAAGAACACAAACAAAGGGAACCACAATCAACCACGTGCAATGCACAAACAACATGATGCAAAACATGGCATGATATGCGGGATGTGATATGCAATGCACATGCATGCTTCGGAAAGGAAAGATTGAACCTGGACTCAACTTGGAAAACCAAGAGTGCCACTGGAAAGATGAGTTGATTTCGGTCGAAATCAATATAAAGATCATCGGAATCGAATGCACGGTTTGCAAATGACAAGCAAAACAAATATAACACCGATCTGCGATTAATAGCACGAGGCCATCTAAATGCATCAAGAAAAAATAAGCTACAACACTCTAACATAACAACAAATCACATGGCAGGGATCCACTCAAGATGCTTGACAAAATATGAACACTGAGCTACGGCTAATTCACTCAATGGCAGGTTCAAACAAGCATGGCAAAAGTGCAAAAGATAACAAGTTACAGACTTAGTGAAAATAACATGTCAGGAATTTCACATGAGGAAGCAATGTTTAGAGCACGATAACAACATGCTACAGGAACATATCATGACAAAGCAAGGCATGGCATGAAACTACACAAAGCATATAACAAAAGTCCCTTACTGACCATAAGCCAAAAGGGATCAAAAAATACAATGGCAACCATGTGAACATAGCAAGTATCGTTAACAAATTCAGACTTAGCAGAAAACTGAAACATGGCAAAACAGATATTAAGTAGGCATGTTTAGGAGCTCGATGGACTCACCACAAGGCATTGCATGACAAACTAAGCATGCACCCAGCAAGTAGACATGATAAATAAGCTAACCATGGCAAGAACAACCTCATAGCATGCAAGGATAAACTATAACAACCTCGGCAAAAATGCTTAACATGTAAACATTCTGCCAGGAACATTTTATAGCAAAAGTAGAGCTCGATTGATTCAAGCTAGGGTGCTCCATAATTGCAAACAAAGACATGGATGGATAGAGCATAACAATATCTCCAAAACATCCTTACTGATCATGCTCAAAAGAGGCATGGATCACTCTGTAGCAACAAGAATACATGGCATAAAAATATAATCAGGAAAATGACTTAGAGGATTTCTAAGTCCCTGAAATCAGCAACATTACGAGAGCTACTTTGCATTCTTGGGCTAGTCACCACAAAGATCACAAAAAATACATGGCATACACCCCTGGAAAGATGGCATGGCATACTTCAAAACACATGTAGGGCTCAAGTTCATAGGAGGCACACATTAAACATGGCAAAAATGACAAATGTCCAATCTCTGATAAGAAACTGAAACTAATATTGCATAGCACTCTTGCAACAACATTTAGGACATCAAGACGAGCTCAAATGAAGATGGTGCAATGGAATGAAATGAAGTACTCGTCAAGACGAACAATTTGATATGCTACACGCCCAAAACGGAGCCACAGGTGCAAAGTTATGGCATGATGAAAAATGCTAAAAATGCTGGGAACTTAGCAGAAAACGACCATCGGGATCTAGGGTTTCACTGTAGCACGAATCAAGATCGGGCACGGCCGACGAGGTCCGCCGGAGTTGGGGAAGCCGGTCGCCGGAGATGCGCCGGAGGGCAGGGGAGGCCGGATCTGGCTCCGGGATGCGCGGTGGAGGCGGAGGCGGCCGGATCCGATGCGGCGACGGCTCGGGGCGCCAGCGGGAGCGGGGACTCGGCCGCGGTGGAGCTAGGTTCTGGCCGGTGAGGGGCGCGGCGGCCGACAACGGGATTGGGCGGTGCGGCGAGGCACAGGCGCCTCGGGCGCGAGGCGGCGGGAACGGGCCACGGGGGCCGGCGCTGGGCCTGGCAGGCCGGTGCGGTCGGGTGGCGATGTGGGGCTCTCGTTGGACACGTGGCGGCGACGATGATGTCCGGCGCGGACCGAACGTGTCCGGCACGCGGAGAGGAGCGGGGCTAGGGTTAGGGTAGAAATGACCCGGGATGTTTGGTGGAGGTGCCTTTTATAGGTAGAGGGAGCTAGGAGGCTCCAAATTGAGCACGGTTTGCGACCACACGATCATGGTCGAACGGCCAAGATGATGGAGGGGGTTTAGGTGGGTTTTGGGCCACTTTGGAGAGGTGTTGGGCTATGATACGTCCATTTCGCATCATGCTTTTATATTGATATTTATCACATTATGGACTGTTATTTCACTTTATGTCACAATACTTATGGCTATTTTCTCTTATTTTACAAGGTTTACATAAAGAGGGAGAATGCCGGCGGCTGGAATTCTGGTCTGGAAAAGGAGCAAATATTAGAGACCTATTCTGCGCAACTCCAAAAGTCCGGAAACTCCACGGAACGTCTTAAAAGAAATAAAGAAAAATCCACGCCAAAGATGAAGGCCAGGGGGCCCACACACTTCTCAAGAGGGTGGGGGCGCCCCCCTAGGGTGCGCCCCCTACCTCGTGGCCCCCCTGGTGGCTCTCCGGTGCCCATCTTCTCCTATATGAGGTCTTTCGATGAAAAAAGATAGAGAGGAACTTTTCGGGACGAGACTCCGCCGCCAGGAGGCAGAACCTTGGCGGATCCAATCTAGAGCTCCGACAAAGCTGTTCTGCCGGGGAAACTTCCCTCCTGGAGGGGGAAATCATCACCATCGTCATCACCAACGCTCCTCGCATTGGGAGAGGGCAATCTCCATCAACCTCTTCACCAACACCATCTCATCTCCAAACCCTAGTTCATCTCTTGTATCCAATTATTGTCTCAAAGTTCGGGATTGGTGGTAGTAGGTTGCTAGCAGTGTTGATTACTCTTTGTAGTTGATGCTAGTTGGTTTAATTGGTGGAAGATCATATGTTCAAATCCTATATGCATATTATTACCCCTCTTATTATGAACATGAATATGCTTTGTGAGTAATTACGTTCATTCCTGAAGACAAGGGAGAAGTCTTGCTATGAGTAGTCATGTGAATTTGGTATTCGTTTGATATTTTGATAAGATGTATGTTGTCTAACCTCTAGTGGTGTTATGTGAACGTCGACTACATAACACTTCACCATTATTTGGTCCTAGAGGAAGGCATTGGGAAGTAATAAGTAGATGATGGGTTTCTAGAGTGACAGAAGCTTAAACCCTAGTTTATGCATTGCTTCGTAAGGGGCTGATTTGGATCCATATGTTTCATGCTATGGTTAGGTTTACCTTAATACTTTTGTTGTAGTTGCGGATGCTTGCAATAGAGGTTAATCATAAGTGGGATGCTTGTTCAAGTAAGAACAGCACCCAAGCACCGGTCCACCGACATATCAAATTGTCAAAGTATCGAACGCGAATCATATGAACGTGATGAAAACTAGCTTGACGATATTCCCATGTGTCCTCAGGAGCGCTTTTCCTATTATAAGTGTTTGTTCCGGCTTGTCCTTTGCTACAAAAGGATTGGGCCATCTTGCTGCACTTTATTTACTTTTGTTACTTGTTGCTCGTTACAACCTATCTTATCACAAAACTATCTGTTACCACTTATTTCAGTACTTGCAGAGAATACCTTGCTGAAAACCGCTTATCATTTCCTTTTGCTCCTCGTTGGGTTCGACACTCTTACTTATCGAAAGGACTACGATAGATCCTCTATACTTGTGGGTCATCAAGACTCTTTTCTGGTGCCGTTGCCGGGGAGTGTAGCGCCTTTGGTAGGTGGAATTTGGTAAGGAAAAATTTATATAGTGTGCTGAAATTTACTGTCACTTGTTACTATGGAAAGTAATTCTCTGAGGGGCTTGTTTGGGGTATCTTCACCCCATCCAGTAGAGCAAAGAGTTGCTCCTCAACCTACTGAACCTATTGAAAATGAAATTTCTTACGAGTATCCTTCGGGTATGATAGAAAAACTGCTAGCTAATCCTTTTACAGGAGATGGAACAAAGCATCCTGATGAGCACTTAATATATGTGGATGAAGTTTGTGGATTATTTAAGCTTGCAGGTATACCCGATGATGTTGCTAAGAAGAAGGTCTTCCCTTTATCTTTGAAGGGAGACGCGTTGATATGGTATAGGCTATGTGATGATATGAGATCATGGGACTATAAAAGATTGAAGCTGGAATTTCATCAAAAGTATTACCCTATGCATCTTGTTCATCGTGATCACAATTATATATATAATTTCTGGCCTCGCAAAGGAGAAAGCATCGCTCAAGCTTGGGGGAGGCTTAAATCAATGTTATATTCATGCCCCAATCATGAGCTCTCAAGAGAAATAATTATGCAAAGTTTTTATGCTCGGCTTTCTGAAAACAATCGCACCATGCTCGATACTTCTTGTGCTGGCTCTTTTATGATGAAGACTATTGAATTCAGATGGAATTTATTGGATAGAATTAAACGTAACTCTGAAGATTGGGACCTTGACGAAGGTAAGGAGTCAGGTATGACACCTAATTTTGATTGTGTTAAATCTTTTATGGATACCGATATTTTCCGTAAGTTTAGTAGTAAATATGGACTTAACTCTGAGATAGTAGCTTCTTTCTGTGAATCTTTTGCTACTTATGTTGATCTCCCTAAGGAGAAGTGGTTTAAATATCATCCTCCCATAGAAGTAAAAGTAGCTGCACCTATTAAAGTTGAAGAAAAGATTGTCACTTATAATGATCCTATTGTTCCTACTTATTACATTGAGAAACCACCTTTCCTTGTTAGAATAAAGGATCATGCTAAAGCTTCAACTGTTGTTCATAAAAGCAATATTAGAACTTATACACCTCCTGAGCAAGTTAAAGTAGAACCTGATATTGATATTGTTAAATATCTCTTGTCTGATAATATTGATGGGCATGTTATTCAGTTCGAAGGTGAAACTTCTAGAATTGCTAAACCTTGTGATAAGGATAAACATAGACCTGTGGTAGGCGTGCCTGTTATTTCTATTAAAATAGGAGATCATTGTTATCATGTCTTATGTGATATGGGTGCTAGTGCTAGTGTTATACCTCATGACTTATACGAAGAAATTAAGAATGAAATTGCACCTGTTGAGTTAGAAGATATTGATGTTACTATTGAACTTGCTAATAGAGATACTATTGCACCAATTGGAATTGTTAGAGATGTTGAAGTCTTGTGTGGGAAAACTAAATATCCTGTTGATTTTCGTGTTCTTACTTCTCCGCAAGATAGCTTTTGTCCAATTATATTTGGTAGACCCTTCTTAAATACTGTCAATGCTACCATAGACTGCACTAAGAATATTGTTACTGTTGGTTTGGATGATATGGTTCATGAGTTTAATTTCTCTAAATTTAGTAAACAACATCGTGAGGAAGAATTACCTAGTAAGGATGAAATTATTGGTCTTGCTTCTATTGCCGTACCTCCTAGTGATCCTTTAGAACACTATTGGCTAGACCATGAAAATGATATGTTCATGAATGAAAGAAGGGAAATAGATGAAGTATTCTTTAAACAGGAACCTATTCTGCATCACAACTTGCCTGTTGAAATTTTAGGGGATCCTCCTCCACCCAAGGGTGATCCCGTGTTTGAGCTCAAACCTTTGCGTGATAATCTTAAATATGCTTATCTTGATGAAAAGAAGATATATCCTGTTATTATTAGTGCTAACCTTTCAGAGCATGAAGAAGAAAGATTATTGAAAACTCTGAAGAAGCATCGTGCTGCTATTGGATATTCTCTTGATGATCTTAAGGGCATTAGTCCCACTCTATGTCAACATAAAATAAATTTGGAAGCAGATGCCAAACCAGTTCGTGATCCTCAACGACATCTGAATCCTAAAATGAAAGAAGTGGTAAGAAAAGAAATACTAAAGCTTCTGGAGGCAGGTATAATCTATCCCGTTGCTGATAGTGAGTGGGTAAGTCCTGTCCATTGTGTCCCTAAGAAAGGAGGTATTACTGTTGTTCCTAATGATAAAGATGAATTGATTCCACAAAGAGTTATCACAGGTTATAGGACGGTAATTGATTTCCGCAAATTAAATAAAGCTACTAAGAAAGATCATTACCCCTTACCTTTTATTGATCAAATGCTAGAAATATTATGCAAACATACACACTATTGCTTTCTAGATGGTTATTCTGGGTTCTCTCAAATACCTATGTCGGCTAGAGATCAATCAAAGACTACTTTTACATGCCCTTTTGGTACTTTTGCTTATAGACGTATGCCTTTTGGTTTATGTAATGCACCTGCTACCTTTCAAAGATGCATGATGGCTATATTCTCTGACTTTTGTGAAAAGATTTGTGAGGTTTTCATGGACGAATTTTCCGTCTATGGTTCCTCTTTTGATGATTGCTTGAGCAATCTGGATCGAGTTTTGCAGAGATGTGAAGAAACTAATCTTGTCTTGAATTGGGAAAAGTGCCACTTTATGGTTAATGAAGGTATTGTCTTGGGGCACAAGGTTTCTGAAAGAGGTATTGAAGTTGATAAAGCCAAGGTTGATGCTATTGAAAAGATGCCATGTCCCAAGGACATCAAAGGTATAAGAAGTTTCCTTGGTCACGCTGGATTTTATAGGAGGTTCATTAAGGACTTATCAAAAATTTCTCGGCCTCTGACTAATTTATTGCAAAAAGATATACCATTTGTCTTTGATGATGATTGTGTAGAAGCATTTGAAATACTTAAGAAAGCATTAGTCTCTGCACCTGTTGTTCAGCCACCTGATTGGAACCTACCCTTTGAAATTATGTGTGATGCTAGTGATTATGTTGTAGGTGCTGTTCTAGGGCAAAGAGTTGATAAGAAATTAAATGTTATTCATTATGCTAGTAAGACTCTAGACAATTCTCAAAGAAATTATGCTACTACTCAAAAAGAACTCTTAGCAGTTGTATTTGCTTGTGATAAGTTCAGATCTTATATTGTTGATTCTAAAGTAATATTCAAACTGATCGTGCCGCTATTAAATATCTTATGGAAAAGAAAGATGCTAAACCCAGACTTATTAGATGGGTTCTCTTGCTTCAAGAATTTGATTTGCATATTGTTGATAGAAAGGGAGCTGAGAACCCCGTTGCAGACAACCTGTCTAGGTTAGAAAATATTCTTGATGACCCACTACCTATTAATGATAACTTTCCTGATGAACAATTAAATGTTATAAGTACTTCTCGTGGTACTCCATGGTATGTTGATTATGCTAATTATATTGTTGCTAAGTTTATACCACCTAGCTTCACATACCAACAAAAGAAAAAGTTTGTCTATGATTTAAGACATTACTTTTGGGATGACCCACATCTTTATAAAGAAGGAATAGATGGTGTGATTAGACGTTGTGTACCTGAGCATGAACATGAACAGATCCTATGCAAGTGTCATTCGAAGTCTTATGGAGGACACCACGCTGGAGATAGAACTGCACATAAGGTATTGCAATCTGGTTTTTATTGGCCTACTCTCTTCAAGGATGCTCGTAAGTTTGTCTTGTCTTGTGATGAATGTCAAAGAATTGGTAATATTAGTAGATGTCAAGAAATGCCTATGAATTATTCACTTGTTATTGAACCGTTTGATGTTTGGGGTTTTGATTATATGGGACCTTTTCCCGCCTCTAATGGATACACATATTCTAGTTGTTGTTGATTACGTTACTAAGTGGGTAGAAGCTATTCCAACCAGTAGTGCTGATCATAACACTTCTATTAAAATGCTTAAAGAAGTTATTTTCCCGAGGTTTGGAGTCCCTAGATATTAAATGACTGATGGTGGTTCACACTTTATTCATGGTGCTTTCCGTAAAATGCTTGCTAAATATGATGTTAATCATAGAATTGCATCTCCTTATCACCCTCAGTCTAGTGGTCAAGTAGAGTTGAGCAATAGAGAGCTCAAATTAATTTTGCAAAAGACTGTTAATAGGTCTAGAAAGAATTGGTCTAAGAAACTTGATGATGCATTATGGTCTTATAGAACTGCATACAAAAATCCTATGGGTATGTCTCCGTATAAAATGGTTTATGGAAAAGCATGTCACTTACCTCTCGAACTAGAACATAAGGCATATTGGGCTATTAAAGAGCTCAACTATGATTTTAAACTTGCCGGTGAGAAGAGGTTATTTGATATTAGCTCACTTGATGAATGGAGAACCCAAGCTTATGAAAATGCCAAATTGTTTAAAGAAAAAGTTAAAAGATGGCATGACAAAAGGATACAAAAGCGTGAGTTTAGTGTAGGTGATTATACAACTCTCGTTTAAGATTTTTTGCAGGAAAACTTCTCTCTAAATGGGAAGGCCCCTATGTTATCGAAGAGGTCTATCGTTCCGGTGCCACAAAAATCAACAACTTCGAAGGCACAAATCCGAAGGTGGTAAACGGTCAAAGAATTAAACATTATATCTCAGGTAATCCCATAAATGTTGAAACCAATATTATTGAAACCGTAACCCCGGAGGAATACATAAGGGACACTTTCCGGAACGTTTCAGACTCCGAAAAGGAATAGGTATGTGGTACGGTAAGTAAACCGACTCCAAAACAATTTTTAAGGCAATATTTCTCCGTTTTGGAATATTTAGAAAAATAGAAAAATAAGTAGCAGTCCGAGAAGGACACGAGGGCCCCATGAGGGTGGTGGGCGCGCCCTACCCCCCTGGGCGCGCCCCCTACCTCGTGAGCACCTCGTGTGCCTTCCGGACTCCGTTTTCTTGCACGTTACGTATTTTCCTCGGAAAAAATTCATTATATATTCTCCCGAAGGTTTTGACTCCCGTATCACGCAAACCTCCTCTGTTTTTGTGTTGAGCTATTTTTCTGACAGATCTAGGTTATCATGACGACCCCAAGCACCTCCAAGGACAAGTTCTTCGAGAAGGTCATCAACCCTTACCTCGCGGAGGTGCTGCGACACCCTTAAACCATTGAGTTGTGTGATGGGTTGCTGCACATCCACGATGAAGAGGGACCAAAGGGGACCAGAAGCATAGAGACGAGGCTCGAAGCATTGGAGCAACAAGTTTTCAAGTGCCAGAGGATGGTGGAGCGTGGAATCAACGCCAGCCACACGATGCTCGCGGAGTTCACTAACAATTACAAGCCGGATGCCAAGAACACCGAGGAAGCCATCTTCAAGCTATATGAAAAGATCGAGCACCTCCAAGCCCAAGTCTATGACCTTCAAAACCAAAACTATGAGTATGAATATAGATTCAAAAGAATGAGTTTGGCTGCAGATTTAAGGATTCCGGAGACTCGATCATCTTTCTATGATGGTGAACCTATGCCTTGGAAGATGGATGACAAGCCCGCATCATCAACAACACCTTTGCCGTCTCCTCCAACAAAGAAGAATTGAGTATCTGGGTATGGGCACTCCCCTTGGCAACTGCCAAGCTTGGGGGAGGTGCCCCGGTATCGTATCACAATCACAACTCTTATCTTTACCGTTTTCTTAGTTTGATCCTATTAGTAGTATCTTGATCCAGTAGAATAAATTTTATGGCATGATCTAGTTTTGAGTTTTGCTTTATGATCTCTCTATGTAATCGAGTCCGTGAGCTATATATAATAAAGATTAGTGTTGAGTCAAGGGCTTGATTATTTTGCCATGATCATGGGTGAATAAAGGAAAAGAGAAAAAGAATAAAAAGAAACAAAAAGTTCATATTGATCTTATTGAGAGTAATGACTTCACATAGAAAGAGTATGATGATTAAAAGTTGTTGGGAGTTGGCAGACATAGCTTTGGTCACTCTTGCAATTGATAGGAAGTAATAAGGAAAGAGAGGTTTTCACATATAGATATATTATCATTGACATCTTTTATGATTGGGAGCACTCATTAAAATATGACATGCTAAAGAGTTGATGTTGGACAAGGAAGACAACATAATGAGTTATGTATTTCTTATATCTGAGCTAAAGTATGTTGTCATGGATCCTCTAACTTGTTGAGCTTGCCTTTCCCCCTCATGCTAGCCAAATTCTCAGCACCAAGTAGAAATACTACTTGTGCTTCCAAATACCCTTAAACCAGTTTTGCCATGAGAGTCCACCATATCTACCTATGGATTGAGTAAGATCCGTCAAGTAAGTTGTCATCGGTGCAAAGCAATAAAAATTGCTCTAAATATGTATGATTGATTGGTGTGGGAGAATTAAGCTTTATACGATCTTGTGATGTAAAAGTAATAAAAGTGACGGACTGCATAATAAAGGTTCATATCACAAGGGGCAATATAAAGTGACGTTCTTTCGCATTGAGATTTTATATATCCAACCATAAAAGCGCATGGCAACCTCTACTTCCCTCTGCGAAGGGCCTATCCTTTATTATTATCTTCTACCTTATGCAAGATTCATGGTGATCTTCACCTTTTCCTTTTCATTTTATCCTTTGGCAAGCTCAGCATGTTGGAAAGAACATGATATATATATATTTATATATATATAATTGGATGTAGGGGAGCATGAACCATTATTGTTGACATTAACCTTGAGGTAAAAGGTTGTGGGGCAAAACTATAAGCCCCTATCTTTCTCTGTGTCCGATTAAAACTCCGTGACCACAAGTATCGTGTGAGTGTTAGCAATTATGGAGGACTAAATGATAGTTGAGTATGTGGACTTGCTTTTTAGCTCTAACATAGACTCTTTCCGATGTTATGATAAATTGCAATTGCTTCAATGACTGAGATTATAGTTTGTCGGAGCCCAATAAGGTTTATGATTTATACTTTTGCATTGTGAATAGATCATCACTTGAACATAAGTAATCATATGACAAAATCTATATATGTTGCTGTTATGAGAATAATCATGATGCCTTCATGTCCGTATTTTATTTTTATCGACGCCTCTACCTCTAAACATGATGACATATTTATTGTTATCGGCTTTTCGCTTGAGGACAAGCGAGGTCTAAGCTTGGGGGAGTTGATACGTCCATTTTTCATCATGCTTTTATATCGATATTTATCGCATTATGGAATGTTATTTCACTTTATGTCACAATACTTATGGCTATTTTCTCTTACTTTACAAGGTTTACATAAAGAGGGAGAATGCCGGCAGCTAGAATTCTGGTCTGGAAAAGGAGCAAATATTAGAGACCTATTCTGCGCAACTCCAAAAGTCCTGAAACTCCACAGAACATCTTAAAAGAAATAAAGAAAAATCCATGCCAAAGATGAAGGCCAGGGGGCCCACACCCTTCTCACAAGGGTGGGGGGCGCGCCCCCTACCTCGCGGGCCCCCTGGTGGCTCTCTGATGCCCATCTTCTCCTATATGAGGTATTTCGATGAAAAAAATAGAGAGGAACTTTTCGGGACGAGACTCTGCCGCGACGAGGCAGAACCATGGCGGATCCAATCTAGAGCTCCGACAGAGCTGTTCTGCCGGGTAAACTTCCCTCTTGGAGGGGGAAATCATCACCATCATCATCACCAACGCTCCTCTCATCGGGAGAGGGCAATCTCCATCAACATCTTCACCAGCACCATCTCATCTCCAAACCCTAGTTCATCTCTTGTATCCAATTCTTGTCTCAAAGTTCGGGATTGGTGCTAGTAGGTTGCTAGTAGTGTTGATTACTCTTTGTAGTTGATGCTAGTTGGTTTAATTGGTGGAAGATCATATGTTCAGATCCTATATGCATATTATTACCCCTCTGATTATGAACATGAATATGCTTTGTGAGTAATTATGTTCGTTCCTGAGGACAAGGGAGAAGTCTTGCTATGAGTAGTCATGTGAATTTGGTATTCGTTTGATATTTTGATAAGATGTATGTTGTCTAACCTCTAGTGGTGTTATGTGAACGTCGACTACATAACACTTCACCATTATTTGGGCCTAGAGGAAGGCATTGGGAAGTAATAAGTAGATGATGGGTTGCTAGAGTGACAGAAGCTTAAACCCTAGTTTATGCGTTGCTTCGTAAGGGGCTGATTTGGATCCATATGTTTCATGCTATGGTTAGGTTTACCTTAATACTTTTGTTGTAGTTGCGGATGCTTGCAATAGAGGTTAATCATAAGTGGGATGCTTGTTCAAGTAAGAACAACACCCAAGCACCGGTCCACCCACATATCAAATTGTCAAAGTATCGAACGCGAATCATATGAACGTGATGAAAACTAGCTTGACGATATTCCCATGTGTCCTCGGGAGAGCTTTTCCTATTATAAGAGTTTGTTCCGGCTTGTCCTTTGCTACAAAAGTATTGGGCCATCTTGCTGCACTTTATTTACTTTTGTTACTTGTTGCTCGTTACAACCTATCTTATCACAAAACTATCTGTTACCACTTATTTCAGTACTTGCAGAGAATACCTTGCTGAAAACCGCTTATCATTTCCTTCTGCTCCTCGTTGGGTTCAACACTCTTACTTATCGAAAGGACTACGATAGATCCCCTATACTTGTGGGTCATCAGGCTGCAACACACACGAGGCCTTCTCGGTCCCTCGGTTAACCGTTGGAGTATCAAACGAAGTCCAAAAGGCATGAAACTTAACAGGCGGTCTACCGGTAGTAAACCAAGGCCGCTTGGCAAGTCTCAGTCCAATCCGAGAACGTTTAACACCCGCACACGAAAAGAGGTAGAAAGGGACACAGGAGGACATAGGAGTGCCAGAATGCAAAACGGACAATGGGGAAAAAGCTTGGATGCATGAGACTTATACGTATGCAAATGCGATGCACATGATGACATGATATGAGATGCATGACAAAGACAAAAACAAAATGAAGACAAAAACCCAACAACGAGGAATATCATAACTTAGTGCCGGAAATGGCAAGAGTTGGAATACAAATATGGCAAGTTACATACGGGGTGTTACAACACTCCACCACTACAAAAGGATCTCGTCCCGAGATCTAGGACTGGAAAAACTCCGGGTACTCAGAACGGAGGTGGTCCTTGCATTCCCAGGTGGCTTCACGGTCAGAATGATGTGACCACTTCACTTTCAGGAATTTGATAGACTTGTTGCGAGTCTTGCGCTCAGTTTCTTCAAGAATAGCAACGGGATGCTCATGATAAGACATGTCTTCTTGGAGATCTATCTCTTCAAAGTTGACAGTGCGGTCAGGAGTCTTGAAACACTTGCGAAGCTGAGACACATGAAACACGTCGTGCACATTTGCAAAGTTGGATGGAAGCTCAAGTTGATAGGCGAGATCGCCTCTTTTGCCAATGATCTTGAAAGGACCCACGTATCTAGGGGCAAGCTTCCCTTTGATACTGAAGTGACAAGTACCTTTCATTGGAGAGACGCGGAGGTAGACATGGTCTCCGATCTCGAAAACCAAGTCACGATGCTTGCTATCATAGTAACTCTTCTGGCGCGATTGCACGGCTTTGAGATTCTCACGAATGACTTTGCACATTTCTTCAGCCTCTGTGATCAAGTCATTGCCAAGAAGTTGGCGTTCACCAGTCTCTGGCCAGTTAAGAGGAGTACGTCACTTCCTGCCATAGAGAATCTCGAATGGGGCTTTGCCCGAACTCTCTTGGAAGCTATTATTGTAGGAGAACTCGGCATATGGAAGACAATCTTCCCACTTCATACCGAAAGAAATGACACATGCCCTGAGCATATCTTCAAGAATTTGATTGACTCGCTCGACTTGGCCACTAGTTTGAGGATGAAAGGCTGTGCTGAAGCGAATGTTGGTGCCCATGGCCTTCTGAAAAGAATCCCAGAACTTAGAGGTGAAGATGCTACCATGATTTGAAGATATCAACTGCGGAATGCCGTGCAGAGAGACAATCCTGGAGGTATATAGCTCTGCCAACTGAGCTGCTGTGATAGATTCTTTGATAGGAAGAAAATGAGCCACTTTAGTGAGCTTGTCGATGACAACAAAGATAGCATCATTGCCACGCTTGGACTTTGGAAATCCAGTCACGAAGTCCATCTCAATATGGTCAAACTTCCATTCTGGGATGGCAAGAGGTTGGAGGAGACCAGCTGGTCATTGGTGTTCTGCTTTCACTCTTCTGCAGACATCACACTCGTTCACGAACTGAGCAATCTCGCGCTTCATTCGAGTCCACCAATATGACTGCTTGAGGTCATGGTACATCTTTGTACTTCCAGGGTGAATAGACAGGAGTGAATTGTGAGCCTCGTTCATAATAACTTTACGAAGGTCACCTTTAGGAACAACAATGCGATGCTCAAAGAATAGAGTATCCCTGTCATCAAGACGATAGAACTTGTACTTGGGTTGACTCTTGGCAATCCCAATCTTCACCTTCTTGACCATAGCATCAAGAAGTTGAGCCTCACGAATCTGATCTTCCAAAGTAGGAGAGATTTGGAGGTTGGCAAGGAATCCTTGGGGAACAACTTGGAGATTGAGTTTGCGGAACGCTTCACAAAGCTCTGGTTGGTAGGGCTTGATAATCAAACTGTTGCAGTAAGCCTTTCTGCTCAATGCATCAGCAATTACATTGGCCTTGCCTGGAGTATATTCAATACTCGGATTATACTCTTGAATCATTTCGACCCAACGAGTCTATCTGAGGTTGAGGTTTGGCTGAGTGAAGATGTACTTGAGACTTTTATGATCAGTGAAGATGTCCACTTTTCTTCCCAACAAGAGATGTCTCCATGTTAAAAGAGCATGGACAACTGCCGCCAACTCGAGGTCATGAGTGGGGTAGTTCTTTTCATTGGGCTTCAACTGGCGAGAGGTATAGGCCACAACTTTCTTCTCTTGCATCAAAACTGCACCAAGACCTTGAAGGGAAGCATCACAGAAAACCTCGAACGGTTTGGATTCATCAGGAGGAGTCAGAACTGGAGCAGTGACTAACTTCTCTTTGAGGGTGTTGAAAGCGATGTCACATTTAGGCGACCAGACATACTTCACATGCTTTTGGAGGAGGTTGGAAAGAGGCTTCGCGTTCTTAGAGAAATTCTCAACGAACCTTCGACAATAGCTTGCAAGCCCAAGGAAGCTGCGGAGTTGCTTGATATTCTGAGGTGGTTCCCAATTCACAATTGCAGGCACCTTCTCAGGATTAACAGCTATGCCCTTGGCGGAGATGATATGCCCAAGGTAGAGAACCTCATCGAGCCAAAACTCGCACTTTGAAAACTTCACGTAGAACTGATGTTCTCTGAGTTTGTCCAGCACCAATGTCAAGTGCTTGGCATTATCCTCTTTGTTTTTGGAAAAGACCAAAATGTCATTGAGGTAGACCAAGACGAAGTCATTTGTGTAGGCGTTGAAGATGAAGTTCATCATTCGAGAGAATGTTGGAGGAGCATTGACAAGGCCGAAAGACATGCTAGTGTATTCATATGAACCATAGCTTGTTCTGAATGCTGTCTTGGGGATATCTTCTTCACGAATGCGAATCTGATGATAGCCCATATGGAGGTCAAGCTTGGAGAATACTTGAGCACCTTTGAGTTGTTCGAAAAGCTCATTGATGTTGGGAAGTGGGTACTTGTTCTTTATGGTCTTCTTGTTCAATGGGCGGTAGTCGACACAGAGTCGGTCCGTTCCATCCTTCTTCTTGACGAAAAGAACACCACAACCCCATGGAGAAGAACTTGGTCGGATGAGACCCATATGCTCTTGAATATCGAGTTGCTTCTTCAGCTCCTTCAACTCTTCAGGTCCAATCTTGTAAGGACGTTTGCAAATAGGTTCCGTGCCAGGCTCAAGATCAATGACGAATTCAACTGGCTGGTGTGGAGGCATTCCTGGAAGCTCTTCTGGAAAGACGTCTTGATATTCGCAAACGACTGGAATCTGAGAAATGGCATCCAACTCGCCCTTCTTGTTGAGAGAAAACAGTCGAATGGTATCATCACGAGTAGCAAAGACGATTACATCCTCAGACGAATGTGTCAATTGAATCTGCCTGGCAACACAATCAAGCTGAGCCTTGTGCTTAGAAAGCCAGTCCATTCCGAGAATAAGATCATTATCCGAGTCACCAAGAACATTAGGAGAAGACAGAAACTTATAGTCACCCAACGTGATAGTAACATCCGGAACCATGGAGTTAGCGTTCATGCGTTTACCCAGAGAGACAACCGCTAACGGTCTAGGCAAAACTTGGAAAGCCAACTCATCCTTAGATGCAAATGGTCTCGAGATGAAACAATGCGATGCACCAGTGTCAAAAAGCACTTTTGCAGGAATATTGTTAACAGAAAGATTACCCATGATCACTTCTGAAGAGTCCTCTACCTGAGCTGCGTTCATCATGTTGACCTTTGCAAACTTGGGATTATGCTTGACCACTACGGTACTGGCAGATCTCACAGGAGGAGGAGGAGGAAGACACCTCTGATTGAAGCATTTGTTGGCATAGTGACCCTTCTGCTGACACTTGTTGCACGTAACCTCCGAGAGCGGACGGTGATATGGAGCACTTGATCTTGGAGCATGAGACGAAGTCTTGTTCTGAAAGCCTGGGTTGGGTGGGTGGGAAGATCCATTGCCACCTTTTCTCTTCTGCTGATAAGGCTGACGGAACGGAGGAGGAGGAGGCAACCAATACTTTTTCTGCTTAGTTGCCACTTGAGTTGAGGAAGAAGAAGTTGCATCCCTGACTCGCTTCTTGGAAGCATCGCACTTGAGCTGAGTAGTCTCTTGTTTCAGTGCCATGTTGTAAAACTCATCGTACTTCTTCGGCTCAAAAAGCACGAGAGCTAGTTGGAGATCTTATCTGAGGCCACCTCTGAACTGATAAATCATGCTCTTCTCATTAGGGATGTCTTGCTTACCGAAACGAGCGAGCTTCTGGAACATGATGTTGTACTGGTAAATAGACATACTGCCTTGCTTCAGACTGCGGAACTCCTCACGCTTGCTCTCAACAACACTCTGAGGAATGTGGTGAGCTTTGAAGTGTTGACAGAATTCATCCCGGGTAATCACACGACCTCCTCTGGAATCTTTGTATTGCTGATACCACTCGGCAGCTTGGTCTTTGGGTTGGAACGAGGCAAACTTGACAAAGTCCTCATGCCTGACGTTGCTACACTCGAAATGCTTGCAGATATCCACGAGCTAATCATCAGTGTCTGTTGCCTCGACATAGTTACTGAAGGTCTTTGGCTAGTTAGCGAGGAACTGGTTGAGTGTAGCAAACTGATTTTGATTGTTGCCATGGCCTTGATTTCCTTGGTTGCGCTCTTGCAAGAGTTGCATAAGCATCTGCGTGTTTGCATTGGTAGCGACCATCACAGCTTGCCATGCCTCCGGAGGTGGAGGTGGTGGTAGCGGTTCAGGATTCTGACGCGTTGGAGGAGCCATCCTGAAGAGGGTGACATCCGTTAGCATCTTGACAGACATATATTCAAGCTGAATCAAATGGATCGAAATTGCAAAATATAGTCTTAACATCCGAACAAAATGAACGAATGAATTCCAATTAAATGGCCACACTTCCATAAATTGAGAAGCCACTTAGATAGAGGTAGAAGAATAAAAAAACAAGGTACGGACATGAACAAATACTTGGTAAGGATTACCCAATCACAAACCAAATATTCGCGGAAGAAATACTAGAGCTACATGAATTCCCACCTATGAAACTCCTGAACCTTTCCGGTTATGCAATCAAGTGTTGGGGATACAGGGGAAGCATAATATCTCACCCAAAGCTAGCAAATCCTACATCCAGGTGTATCCATCCTTCAACACATAACCAAGAAACCTTCGAAAATCATTTACCTCAACCTTCGAAAAGCATCTGTTATACGAGTTATGGCGATACTCCTGAACTCCCGCCCCAGTACTGGGTGGCGTCGAGGTTATCTCACCAACAATTGCATAAAAGGGATTTTCGATGTCGATGAAACTCAGGTATTCCAGAACTGCAACGATAAAATTGTGACGACAACACCTCGGAGCTCAACTCCCCGGGACACTGCCACAACCCCTAAATGTCAGGAGGCACCAAGAACAATGTTCTCGTCACAAAACCATCGGAACGACTCCAAGATACCCGCGTGATCCTAAATTTTTTTAGTGAAATTTGAGAAGAGAAGAGTCAAAACTCTACGTCAGGATGCCTCACCAGAGCGACGAAGGGACTGAGGAGTAAAAAGAATCCTACTCTCCGATATATATAATCCTAAATGACTCAAAACATTTTTCTAGACTCAACAATGCCAGCGATTTGATCAAGCAGGGGGCTCCTAAGTCGGGGAAGGCTCTGATTACCAACTTGTAATGCTCACGATGCGGCTATATCTCCCACGTGTCGAAGCACGATTTAGAGGCATAACTGCATTGTAAGTAATGTCACAAGAGGGGTAATCTTTACACATCCCATGTACTGAATAAGAAAAGAGGTACATAGTTGGCTTACACTCGCCACGTCACACAATAGCATAAATATCATTACATTCATCCAGATACAATCAAGGTCCGACTATGGAACCAAAATAAAGACAACCCCAAATGCATAATGTCCCCGATCGACCCAACTGGGCTCCACTACTGATCGTCTGGAAAGGAAACGTAGTATCGTCCTGAGTCCTCATCGAACTCCCACTTGAGCTCAGTCGAATCACCTGGAGCGGTATCATCAGTCCCTGCCTCTGGTTTTGGAGTAATCTGTGAGTCACGGGGACTCAGCAATCTCACACCCTCGCGATCAAGACTATTTGAGCTTATATGTAGGTAAAAGGTATGAGGTGGAGCTGCAGCAAGCACTAGCACATAAGGTGGCTAACATACGCAAAAGAGAGCGAGAAGAGAAGGCAAGGCACAGTCGAGAAACGATGATCAAGAAGTGATCCTAGAACAACCTACGTTCAAGCATAACACGAGACTGTGTTCTCTTCCCGGACTCCGCCGAAAAGAGACCATCACGGCCACACACTCTGTTGATTCATTTTAATTAAGTTAAGGTTCAGGTTTTCTACAACCAGACATTAACAAATTCCCATCTGCCCATAACCGCGGGCACGGCTTTCAAAAGTTCAAAACCCTGCAGGGGTGTCCCAACTTAGCCCATCACAAGCTCTCATGGTCAACGAAGGATATTCCTTCTCCCAAGACAATCCGATCAGACTCGGAATCCCGGTTACAAGACATCTCGACAATGGTAAAACTAAACCAGCAAAGCCACCCGAATGTGCCGACAAATCCCGATAGGAGCTGCACATATCTCGTTCTCAGGGCACACCGGATTGTCCAAGGTTCCGGTAGGCCAGCCCAGAGTTGCCCCTGGTGGCCACTGGCAGCTGACAGGTTGGACCAACACTCAGAGGAGCACTGGCCCGGGGGTTTAAAATAAAGATGACCCTTGAGTCCGCAGAACCCAAGGGAAAAAAGAGGCTAGGTGGCAAATGGTAAAACCAATGTTGGGCATTGCTAGAAGAGTTTCATTCAAGGCGAACTGTCAAGGGGTTCCCATTATAACCCAACCGTGTAAGGAACACAAAATCAAGGAACATAACACCGGTATGACAGAAACTAGGGCGGCAAGAGTGGAACAAACACCAGGCATAAGGATGAGCCTTCCACCCTTTACCAAGTGTATAGATGCATTAAAGTAGACAAGATATATTAATTATATCCCAACAATAAACATGTTCCAACAAGGAACAAACTCCAATCTTCACCTGCAACTAGCAACGCTATAAGAGGGGCTGAGCAAAGCGGTAACATAGCCAAACAACGGTTTGCTAGAACAAGGTGGGTTAGATGTTTGACATGGCAATATGGGAGGCATGATAAGCAAGTGGTAGGTATCGTGGCATAGGCATAGCAAAAGAGCGAGCATCTAGCAAGCAAAGATAGAAGTGATTTCGAGGGTATGGTCAACTTGCCTGCAAAGTTCTCCGAGTTGACGTTAGCTTGATCCTGGTAAGCGTACTCAACGGGTTCCTCGATCATGTACTCGTCTCCCGGCTCTACCCAAAGCAAGAACACAAACAAAGGGAACCACAATCAACCACGTGCAATGCACAAACAACATGATGCAAAACATGGCATGATATGCGGGATGTGATATGCAATGCACATGCATGCTTCGGAAAGGAAAGATTGAACCTGGACTCAACTTGGGAAACGAAGTGTGCCACTGGAAAGATGAGTTGATTTCGGTCGAAATCGATATAAAGATCACCGGAATCGGATGCACGGTTTGCAAATGACAAGCAAAACAAATATGGCACCGATCTACGATTAACAGCACGAGGCCATCTAAATGCATCAAGAAAAAATAAGCTACAACACTCTAACATAACAACAAAGCACATGGCAGGGATCCACTCAAGATGCTTGACAAAAGATGAACATTGAGCTACGGCTAATTCACTCAATGGCAGGTTGAAACAAGCATGGCAAAAGTGCAAAAGATAACAGGTTACACACTTAGTGAAAATAACATGTCAGGAATTTAACATCAGGAAGCAATGTTTAGAGCACGATAAAAACATGCTACAGGAACATATCAGGACAAATCAAGGCATGGCATAAAACTACATAAAGCATATAACAAAAGTCCCTTACTGACCATAAGCCAAAAGGGATCAGAAAATACAATGGCAACCATGTGAATATATCAAGTTTCGTTAACAGATTCAGACTTACCAAAAAACTGAAACATGGCAAAACAGATATTAAGTAGGCATGTTTAGGAGCTCAATGCACTCACCACAAGGCATTGTATGACAAACTAAGCATACACCCAGAAAGTAGACATGATAAATAAGCTAACCATGGCAATAACAACCTCATAGCATGCATGGATCAACTACAACAAGCTCGGCAAAATTGCTTAACACGTCAACAATCTGCCAGGAACATTTTATAACAAAAGTAGAGCTCGATTGAGTCAAGCTAGGGTGCTCCATAATTGCAAACAAAGACATGGATGGATAGAGCACAATAATATCTCCAAAACATCCTTACTGATCATGCTCTAAAGAGGCATGGATCACTCTGTAGCAACAAGAATACATGGCATAAAAATATAATCAGGAAAATGACTTCGAGGATTTCTAAGTCCCTGAAATCAGCAACATTACGAGGGCTACTTTGCATGCTTGGGCTAGTCACCACAAAGATCACAAAAAAATACATGGCATACACCCGTGGAAAGATGGCATGGCATACTTCAAAACACATGTAGGGCTCAAGTTCATAGGAGGCACACATTAAACATGGCAAAAATGACAAATGTCCAATCTCTGATAAGAAACTGGAACTAACATTGCATAGCACTCTTGCAACAGCATTTAGAACATCAAGACAATCTCAAATGAACATGGTGCAATGGAATGAAATGAAGTACTCGTCGAGACGAACAACTTGATATGCTACACGCCCAAAACGGAGCCATGGGTGCAAAGTTATGGCATGATGAAAAATGCTAAAAATGATGGGGACTTGGCAGAAAACGACCTTCGGGATCTAGGGTTTCACTGTAGCACAGATCGAGATCGGGCACGGTCGACGAGGTCCGCCGGAGTTGACGCCGGAGTTGGGGAAGCCGGTCGCCAGAGATGCGCCGGAGGGCAGGGTAGGCCGGATCTGGCTCCGGGAGGCGCGGTGGAGGCGGAGGCGACCGGATCCGAGGCGGCGGCGGCTCGGGGCGCCGGCGGGAGCGGGGACTCGTCCGCGGCGGAGCTCGGCTCCGGCCGGCGAGGGGCGCGGTGGCCGATAGCGGGATCGGGCGTCGCAGCGAGGCACGGGCTCCTCGGGCGCGCGGCGGCGGGAACGGGCCGCGGGGGCCGGCGCTGGGCCTGGCGGGCCGGCGCGGTCGAGCGGCGATGTGGGGCTCCCACGGGACACGTGGCAGCGTGGGAGTGGCGGCGGCAACGATGTCCGGCTTGGACCGGACGTGTACGGCGCGTGGAGAGGAGCGGGGCTAGGGTTAGGGTAGAAATGACCCGAGATTTTTGGTGGAGGTGCCTTTTTATAGGTAGAGGGAGCTAGGAGGCTCCTAATTGAGCACGGTTTGCGGCCACACGATCGTGGTTGAACGACCGAGATGATGGAGGGGGTTTAGGTGGGTTTTGGGCCTCTTTGGAGAGGTGTTGGGCTGCAACACACACGAGGCCTTCTCGGTCCCTCGGTTAACCGTTGGAGTATCAAACGAAGTCCAAAAGGCACGAAACTTGACAGGCGGTCTACCGGTAGTAAACCAAGGCCGCTTGGCAAGTCTCGGTCCAATCCGAGAACGTTTAACACCCGCACACGAAAAGAGGTAGAAAGGGACACAGGAGGACATAGGAGCGCCAGAATGCAAAACGGACAACGGGGAAAAAGCTCGGATGCATGAGACGAACACGTATGCAAATGTGATGCACATGATGACATTATATGAGATGCATGACAAAGACAAAAACAAAACTGTCGGGTGGTAGGTGCGACATATGCCAACGGGTGGCTTATCATTGTGGGAGCCAATAAGACGTCGCCGGTGCCTAGAAGCGGGATGAGGCGAAGACATGCACGCCGGCAAATCTTACCCAGCTTCGGGGTTCTCCATGGAGATAACACCCCTACTGCTGCTCTGCGGGGTATCCGCATGATCACTAGATGAACAAGTTGCTACACGATGCTCCTTGAGCTTTTTGGCGAGAGGAGGAAGAAGGGCACTGCTCGCTCTCTTCTCCTCCCTATGTGGTGTCTAAAACTAGCAGGGATCAACCCTTTGCATGGGTGTCCCGGGGGGTTTATATAGGCCTACCCCCCGGGGATACAATGGTAATCCGGCTGGGCGTGGGGCCCAGCCGTCTGTGTCTACACTTGCCGGCTTCTGCGCCGGCTGTTGGGGCCCGCCGGCTGGTGGGTCCCGCCGGCTGCCGGCTCCTTGGTCGACAGGCAGGCCCCACTGTCCAGGGCCTTGTCGGTGGCTGGTTACTGTTGCTCAATCCTGGTGACGAGGGCTTCGCCGAGGTGGGTGTGGCTACAGTGCCGCCATCCGGCGGGTGATCGCTGTAGCCTCACCATGTCTTGTCTCCTTAATGGGGCGTCTCCTTCGAGGGAGGTGGCAAGCCGGCTGTGGAGAGCCGGCTCTGTCTTGGGCCGACTAGGGGAGGCCTGGCCGCCTTCGGGTGTCTCTCTGCCTGAAGGGGCCCACCGCCCGTGGGCCACACTGGCAGCCCGTCATGGATGACATCAGGGTCAACGTGGCAACAGTGCCGCGCCGGACGGGTCATGGCACCCGTACGGCGCACTGTGCCAGGCATGCTCTGGGATTCGGGGGTGGCAGGCTTTACTGTAGCCACGCCCCGTCACATTGCCGTTATGTGGATGCAGACTTCGAGGGTACGATCTTAACCGCTTTGTGGAAGCCGGCTTCTTGGAGTCGGCCTTCTCGCGGCCGGCTTCTCGGAGCCGGCCCTCCCGCGGCTTTCTTCATGAGGGCTAAAGTCGGGTCGCCTTCCGATAGCCGGCCTGGGGGACAGCCGGCAAGGGGAAGGCGGCCCCATGTCTTGGATTCTTGAGGGCCGGATTGGCTCGTAATTTTTTCAGAAGGGCCAGGGGGAGCTGGCTAGGCTACCCATGGTTATTTACTCCGACAGTAGTCCCCGAAGCTGATCGAGCTTCGAGGCTGACAAAGGGACGAGAAGCTCGGTCAGCTTCCTATCCTGAGGGGCCGGCTGTGCTTGTGCGCACCGTCTTCGGAAAGCCCCGTTTGTCGTAGGCGGGAACACGGGTCGGCCTGCGAGCTGACCGCACACCATCCCGCGGGCCACGTGGCAAGGAAATCCTGCTAGTGCACGCGCGCGACGGGACGCCGCCGCAGGCCCGGGCCCGCCACTCCTAGGCCTCGGCCCGAGCGCGGATCTTCTGTAGCCCACGCGGACCGCTCGCCTTCCTGCGGCGGTTTTATTACGCCATCAGGGCGCAATAATCGCGGGACGTGGGGGAGTGGGCGCAGTTGATCCCCACGTTCCCCCACGCCACGCCTCCTCGGCTCTGCCACGCGGGTCTATAAGTAGGAGGAGGAGGGGGAGCGGCAGAGGCTCGCACGCTCTCCCTTGCTCCGCCCCATCTCGCCTTCCTTCTTCTTCTTTCCGCCGCCGCAGCAACCCATTGCCGCGCCGTTCCGCCGTCGGACCTCTCAGTTCCTTTGGTCCCGCCGTAGCAGGGTCGTGCGCGTCTCCGCCGTCGCATCGTCTTGCTCCTCGCCCCGTCGCTCCCATGGCGCTGTCGACCTCGTGGGATGGCTCCAACGTCCACGAGGACCACGTAGAGTTCTTCCGCCGGACGCGGCGCCTGCCGGGCGAGAACTTCGTGTGGGTTCGTCAAGCGCCGGCGAGGGAGATTTCGCCGGCACCGGAGGAGGGCGAGCGGGTGATCTTCCGCTCGCACTGCCTGCGCGGCTTTGGCCTCCCGGCGAGCGGATTCCTTCGAGCCTTCCTTGAATTCTACCACCTCCAGCCGCATCACCTCACGCCCAACGCGGTGATGCTGCTGTCGGCTTTCGTCACCCTGTGCGAGGGCTTTCTTGGGGTTCTCCCCACGCTCGAGCTCTGGGGGGGGGGGGGAATTCTTCCAGAGCAAGCTCGGCACCGTCGTCGCGGGCGTGCCCGCCCCTTGCGGAGCCTTCATTGCCATGAGGCGGACGGGCGAGAACAATCCGTTCCCGCCCATCCCGCTGATCCAGTCGGTGAAGCTCTGGCAGAAGTCCTACTTTTACGTGAAGAATGTTGCCCAGCAAGGCGACTACGTCAACCTGCCGGCTTACGTAGCCGGCCCACCGGCTGGGAGGCAACCTTCGTGGAGCTACCGGGCCAGGTCGTTGTCTCAGGCCGGGAACGCAGCCGTCTCCCGGCTTCGGGTGATGATCCAGTCGGAGGGCCTGACCGGAGCTGACTTGGTGGCCGCCTTCATGGAGCGCCGGGTACTTCCGCTCCAAGGCCGGCCTCACATGATTTGCCAGATGAGCGGCCGCTTCGACCCGTGCCGGCTGAGCACCAGGGAGATGCCTCATGCAGAGGTGTCCTACATGGTGAACTACATCTCCAACTGCAAGCTCGCCGAGGATTGGCGATACGGCAAGGGGCCGTATTCCCGCGCCAACCATCCGCCTGTTGGAAATATGCCCTAGAGGCAATAATAAATTAGTTATTATTATATTTCCTTGTTCATGATAATCGTTTATTATCCATGCTAGAATTGTATTGATAGGAAACTCAGATACATGTGTGGATACATAGACAACACCATGTCCCTAGTAAGCCTCTAGTTGACTAGCTCGTTGATCAATAGATGGTTACGGTTTCCTGACCATGGACATTGGATGTCGTTGATAACGGGATCACATCATTAGGAGAATGATGTGATGGACAAAGACCCAATCCTAAGCCTAGCACAAGATCATGTAGTTCGTATGCTAAAGCTTTTCTAATGTCAAGTATCATTTCCTTAGACCATGAAATTGTGCAACTCCCGGATACCGTAGGAGTGCTTTGGGTGTGCCAAACGTCACAACGTAACTGGGTGGCTATAAAGGTACACTACAGGTATCTCCAAAAGTGTCTGTTGGGTTGGCACGAATCGAGACTGGGATTTTTCACTCCGTGTAAATGGAGAGGTATCTCTGGGCCCAGTCAGTAGGACATCATCATAATGTGCACAATGTGATCAAGGAGTTGATCACGGGATGATGTGTTACGAAACGAGCAAAGAGACTTGCCGGTAACGAGATTGAACAAGGTATCGGGATACCGACGATCGAATCTCGGGCAAGTATCGTACCGCTAGACAAAGGGAATTGTATACGGGATTGATTAAGTCCTTGACATCGTGGTTCATCCGATGAGATCATCGTGGAACATGTGGGAGCCAACATGGGTATCCAGATCCCGCTGATGGTTATTGACCGGAGAGTCATCTCGGTCATGTCTGCATGTCTCCCGAACCCGTAGGGTCTACACACTTAAGGTTCGGTGACGCTAGGGTTATAGAGATATTAGTATGCGGTAACCCAAAATTTGTTCAGAGTCCCGGATGAGATCCCGAACGTCACGAGGAGTTCCGGAATGGTCCAGAGGTAAAGATTTATATATGGGAAGTCTTGTTTTGGTTGCCGGAAAAGTTTCGTGCATTATCGGTATTGTACCGGGAGTGCCGAAAGGGGTCCGGGGTCCACCAAGGGGGTCCACCTGCCCCGGGGGGCCACATAGGCTGTAGGGGTGTGCGCCTTGGCCTATATGGGCCAAGGGCACCAGCCTCAAGAGGCCCATGCGCCAAGAGATAAGGGAAAGGAAGAGTCCTAAAGGGGGAAGGCACCTCCTAGGTGCCTTGGGGAGGATGGACTCCTCCCTGGCCGCACCCTTCCTTGGAGGAAGGGCCAAGGCTGCGCCCCCCTCTCCCTTGGCCCTATATATAGTGGGGGGAAGGGAGGGTAGCAACACCGAAGCCCTAGCACCTCCCTCTCCCTCCCATGACACATCTCCCTCCTCCCGCAACGCTTGGCGAAGCCCTGTTGGAATCCCGCTACTTCCACCACCACGCCGTCGTGCTGCTGGATCTCCATCAACCTCTCCTCCCCCTTGCTGGATCAAGAAGGAGGAGATGTCGCTGCTCCGTACGTGTGTTGAACGCGGAGGTGCCGTCCGTTCGGCGCTAGGATCATCGGTGATTTGGATCGCGACGAGTACGACTCCTTCAACCCCGTTCTCTTGAACGTTTCCGCGCGCGATCTACAAAGGTATGTAGATCCACTCCTCCCTCGTTGCTAGATGACTCCATAGATTGATCTTGGTGACACGTAGGAAAATTTTGAATTATTGCTACGTTCCCCAACAGTGGCATCATGAGCTAGGTCTATGCGTAGTTTCTATGCACGAGTAAAACACAAAGTAGTTGCGGGCGTTGATTTTGTTCAATATGCTTACCGTTAATAGTCCAATCTTGATTCGGCGGCATTGTGGGATGAAGCGGCCTGGACCGACCTCACACGTACTCTTACGTGAGACTGGTTCCACCGACTGACATGCACTAGTTGCATAAGGTGGCTAGCGGGTGTCTGTCTCTCCCACTTTAGTCGGATCGGATTCGATGAAAAGGGTCCTTATGAAGGGTAAATATCAATTGGCATATCATGTTGTGGTTTTTGCGTAGGTAAGAAACGTTCTTGGTAGAAACCCATAGCAGCCACGTAAAACATGCAAACAACAATTAGAGGACGTCTAACTTGTTTTTGCAGGGTATGCTATGTGATGTGATATGGCCAAAGGATGTGATGAATGATATATGTGATGTATGAGATGATCATGTTCTTGTAATAGGAATCACGACTTGCATGTCGATGAGTATGACAACCGGCAGGAGCCATAGGAGTTGTCTTAATTTATTTATGACCTGCGTGTCAACATAAACGTCATGTAGTTACTTTACTTTATTGCTAACCGGTAGCCATAGAAGTAGAAGTAATAGTTGGCGAGACAACTTCATGAAGACACGATGATGGAGATCATGATGGTGGAGATCATGTTGTCATGCCAGTGACGATAATGATCATGGAGCCCCGAAGATGGAGATCAAAAGGAGCAATTTGATATTGGCCATATCATGTCACTATTTGATTGCATATGGTGTTTATCATGTTTATACATCTTATTTGCTTAGAACGACGGTAGTAAATAAGATGATCCCTCATTAAAATTTCAAGAAAGTGTTTCCCCTAACTGTGCACCGTTGCGAAAGTTCGTCGTTTCGAAGCACCACGTGATGATCGGGTGTGATAGATTCTTACGTTCACATACAACGGGTGTAAGCCAGATTTACACACGCAAAACACTTAGGTTGACTTGACGAGCCTAGCATGTACAGACATGGCCTCGGAACACAAGAGACCGAAAGGTCGAGCATGAATCGTATGGTAGATGCGATCAACATGAAGATGTTCACCGATGATGACTAGTCCGTCTCACGTGATGATCGGACACGGCCTAGTTGACTCGGATCATGTAATCACTTAGATGACTGGAGGGATGTCTATCTAAGTGGGAGTTCATAAGATGAACTTAATTATCCTGAACATAGTCAAAAGGTCTTCGCAAATTATGTCGTAGCTCGCGCTTCAGTTCTACTATTTAGATATGTTCCTAGAGAAAATTTAGTTGAAAGTTGATAGTAGCAATTATGCAGACTAGGTCCGTAGACTGAGGATTGTCCTCATTGCTTCATAGAAGGCTTATGTCCTTAATGCACCGCTCAGTGTGCTGAACCTCGAACGTCGTTTGTGGATGTTGCGAACATCTGACATACACATTTTGATAACTACGTGATAGTTCAGTTAAACAGTTTAGAGTTGAGGCACCGAAGACGTGTTAAAACGTCGCGAAACATATGAGATGTTTCGAGGGCTGAAATTGGGATTTCAGGCTCGTGCCCACGTCAAGAGGTATAAGACCTTCGACGATTTTCTTAGCCTGCAAACTAAGGGAGAAAAGCTCAATTGTTGAGCTTGTGCTCAGATTGTCTGAGTACAACAATCGCTTGAATCAATTGGGAGTTGATCTTCCAAATGAAATGGTGATAGTTCTCCGAAGTCATTACCACCAAGCTGCTAGAGCTTCGTGATGAACAATAATATATCAGGGACATATATGATGATCCTTGAGATATTCGCGATGTTTGACACCACAAAAGTAGAAATCAAGGAGCATCAATTATTGATGGTTGGTGAAACCACTAGTTTCAAGAAAGGCAAGGGCAAGAAGGGATACTTCATGAAACGGCAAATCAACTGCTGCTCTAGTGAAGAAACCCAAGGTTGAACCCAAACCCAAGACTAAGTGCTTCTGTAATAAGGGGAACAACCACTGGAGCAGAATTACCCTAGATACTTGGTAGATGAGAAGGCTGTCAAGGTCGATAGAAGTATATTGGATATACATTGTGTTAATGTGTACTTTACTAGTACTCCTAGTAGCACCAGGGTATTAGATACTGGTTCAGTTGCTAAGTGTTAGTAACTTGAAATAAAAGCTACGGAATAAACGGAGACTAGCTAAAGGTGAGCTGACGATATGTGTTGGAAGTGTTTCCGATGTTGATATGATCAAGCATCGCACGCTCCCTCTACCATCGAGATTGGTGTTAAACCTAAATAATTGTAATTTGGTGTTTGCATTGAGCATAGACATGATTGGATTATGTCTATCGCAATACGGTTATTCATTTAAGGAGAGAGTAATGGTTACTCTGTTTATTTGAATAATACCTTCAATGGTCTTACACCTAATATGAATGGTTTATTGAATCTCGATCGTAGTGATACACATGTTCATGCCAAAAGATAGTAATGATAGTACCACCTACTTGTGGCACTGCCAGGTAAGTCATATCGGTATAAAACGCATGAAGAAGCTCCATGTTGATGGATCTTTGGGCTCACTCGTTTTTGAAAAGTTTGAGGCATGCGAGCCATGTCTATTGGCGTATATGCATGAAGAAACTCCATGCAAATGGACCGTTTGGACTCACTTGATTTTGAATCACCTGAGACATGCAAATCATACCACATGGGCAAGATGACTGAAAGCCTCGTTTTCAGTAAAATGGAACTAGAAAGCAACTTGTTGGAAGTAATACATTTTGATGTGTGCAGTCCAATGAGTGCTGAGGCATGTAGTGGATATCGTTATGTTCTTACTTCACAGATGATTTGAGTAGATGTTGAGTATATTTACTTGATGAATCACGAGTCTGGATTATTGAAAGGTTCAAGTAATTTCAGGGTGAAGTTGAAAGATCATCATGACAAGAGGATAAAATATCTATGATATGATCATAGAGATGAATATCTGAATTACAAGTTTGGCATAGAATTAAGACATTGTGGAAATTGTTTCACAACTAATACAGCCTGGAACACCATAGTGTGATGGTGTGTCCGAACATCATAACTGCACCCTATTGGATATGATGCATACCATGATGTCTCTTATCGAATTACCACGATAGTTTATGGGTTAGGCATTAGAGACAACCACATTCACTTTAAATAGGGCACCACGTAATTCCGATGAGATGACACCGTATGAACTATGGTTTAGAGAAACCTAAGCTATCGTTTCTTAAAAGTTTGGGGCTGCGACTCTTATGCGAAAAAGTTTCAGGCTGATAAGCTCGAACCCAAAGCGGATAAATGCATCTTCATAGGACACCCAAAACAGTTGGGTATACCTCCTATCTCAGAACCGAAAGCAATAAGGGATTGTTTCTAGAATCGGGTCCTTTCTCGAGGAAAAGTTTCTCTCGAAAGAATTGAGTGGGAGGATGGTGGAGACTTGATGAGGTTATTGAACCTTCTCTTCAACTAGTGTGTGGCAGGGAACAGGAAGTTGTTCCTGTGGCACCTACAACAATTGAAGTGGAAGCTTATGATAGTGATCATGAAACTTCAGATCAAGTCACTACCAAACCTCGTGGGATGACAAGGATGCGTACTACTTCATAGTGGTACGTGATCCTGTCTTGGATGTCATGTTGCTAGACAACAATGAACCTACGAGCCATGGAGAAGCGATGGTGGGCCCGGATTCCGATAAATGGCTCGAGGCCATAAAATCCGAGATAGGATCCATGTATGAAAACAAAGTGTAGACTTTGGAAGAACTACTTGATGGTCGTAAGGCTGTTAGGTACATATGGATTTTAAAAGGAAGACGGACAATGATGGTAAGTATCACCATTAAGAAAGCTCGACTTGTCGTTAAGATGTTTTCCGACAAGTTTAAGGAGTTGAGTACGATGAGACTTTCTCACTCGTAGCGATGCTAAGAGTCTGTTGGAATTATATTAGCGATTACTGCATTATTTATGAAATCTTGCAGATAGGATGTCAAAACATTGTTTCCTCGACGATTTTCTTGAGGAAAGGTTGTATGTGATACAACTGGAAGGTTTTGTCAATCCTGAAAGATGCTAATAAATATGCAAAGCTCCAGCAATCCTTCTAAGGACTGGAGTAAGCATCTCGGAGTTGGAATGTATGCTTTGATGAGATGATCAAAGATGTTGGGTTTATACAAAGTTTATGAGAAACTTGTATTTCCAAAGAAGTGAGTTGGAGCACTATAAAATTTCTGATGAGTATATGTTGTTGACATATTATGGATCAGAAATGATGTAGAATTTCTGGAAAGCATATAGGGTTATTTGGAAAGTGTTTTTCAATGGAAAGCCTGGATTAAGCTACTTGAACATTGAGCATCAAGATCTATAAGGATAGATCAAAACGCTTAATGGTACTTTCAAATGAGCACATACCTTGACATGATCTTGAAGGGGTTCAAGATGGATCAGTCAAAGAAGGAGTACTTGCCTGAGTTGTAAGGTATGCAGTTAAGACTTAAAGCTTGACCACGGCAGAAGAAAGAGAAAGGACGAATGTCGTCCCCTATGCTTTTGTCATAGGCTCTATACGGTATGCCATGCTGAGTACCGCACCTGATGTGTGCCTTGCCACATATCTGGCAAGAGGGTACAAAGGTAATCTAGGAGTATATCACCAGATAGCGGTCTAAATTATCCTTAGAGGAATAAGGATATGTTTGTCGATTATGGAGGTGATAAAGAGTTCGACGTAAAGAGTTACGTCGATGCAAGCTTAACACCTATCCGGATAGCTCTGAGTAGAGATACCGGATACGTATAATGGAGCAACAATTTAGAATAGCTCCAAGTAGAACAGCTATTTGAAATGGCTCCAAATATAGCGTAGTAGCTGCATCTACAAGATGA
Source organism: Triticum dicoccoides (assembly GCF_002162155.2). Taxonomy (NCBI): domain Eukaryota; kingdom Viridiplantae; phylum Streptophyta; class Magnoliopsida; order Poales; family Poaceae; genus Triticum; species Triticum dicoccoides. The sequence goes on along the minus strand of NC_041380.1, from coordinate 441,383,078 downwards.
CATAGAGATTTGCGAAGTACATACGGATCTGAAAGATTCAGACCCGTTGACTATAACATCTCTCACTAGCATAACATGATCAAACCCAGAACTCATCGAGTGTTAATCACATGGTAATGTGAACTAGATTATTGACTCTAGTAAACTCTTTGGGTGTTAGTCACATGGGGATGTGACCTTGAGTGTTAATCACATATCGATGTGAACTGGGTTATTGACTCTAGTGCAAGTGGGAGACTGTTGGAAATATGCCCTAGAGGCAATAATAAATTAGTTATTATTATATTTCCTTGTTCATGATAATCGTTTATTATCCATGCTAGAATTGTATTGATAGGAAATTCAGATACATGTGTGGATACATAGACAACACCATGTCCCTAGTAAGCCTCTAGTTGACTAGCTCGTTGATCAATAGATGGTTACGGTTTCCTGACCATGGACATTGCATGTCATTGATAACGGGATCACATCATTAGGAGAATGATGTGATGGACAAAGACCCAATCCTAAGCCTAGCACAAGATCATGTAGTTCGTATGCTAAAGCTTTTCTAATGTCAAGTATCATTTCCTTAGACCATGAGATTGTGCAACTCCCGGATACCGTAGGAGTGCTTTGGGTGTGCCAAACATCACAACGTAACTGGGTGGCTATAAAGGTACACTATAGGTATCTCCGAAAGTGTCTGTTGGGTTGGCACGAATCGAGACTGGGATTTGTCACTCCGTGTAAACGGAGAGGTATCTCTGGGCCCACTCGGTAGGACATCATCATAATGTGCACAATGTGATCAAGGAGTTGATCACGGGATGATGTGTTATGAAACGAGTAAAGAGACTTGCCGGTAACGAGATTGAACAAGGTATCGGGATACCGACGATCGAATCTCGGGCAAGTATCGTACCGCTAGACAAAGGGAATTGTATACGGGATTGATTAAGTCCATGACATTGTGGTTCATCCGATGAGATCATCGTGGAACATGTGGGAGCCAACATGGGTATCCAGATCCTGCTGATGGTTATTGACCGGAGAGTCATCTCGGTCATGTCTGCATGTCTCCCGAACCCGTAGGGTCTACACACTTAAGGTTCGGTGACGCTAGGGTTATAGAGATATTAGTATGCGGTAACCCGAAAGTTGTTCAGAGTCCCGGATGAGATCCCGGAGGTCATGAGGAGTTCCAGAATGGTCCGGAGGTAAATATTTATATATGGGAAGTCTTGTTTTGGTCGCCGGAAAAGTTTCACGCATTATCAGTATTGTACCGGGAGTGCCGAAAGGGGTCCGGGGGTCCACCTTCCCCGGGGGACCACATGGGCTGTAGGGGTGTGCGCCTTGGCCTATATGGGCCAAGGGCACCAGTCCCAAGAGGCCCATGCGCCAAGAGATAAGGGAAAGGAAGAGTCCTAAAGGGGGAAGGCACCTCCTAGGTGCCTTGGGGAGGATGGACTCCTCCCTGGCCGCACCCTTCCTTGGAGGAAGGGCCAAGGCTGCGCCCCCCTCTCCCTTGGCCCTATATATAGTGGGTGGAAGGGAGGGTAGCAACACCTAAGCCCTGGCGCCTCCCTCTCCCTCCCATGACACATCTCCCTCCTCCCGCAGCGCTTGGCGAAGCCCTGTCGGAATCCCGCTACTTCCACCACCACGCTGTCGTGCTGCTGGATCTCCATCAACCTCTCCTCCCCCCTTGCTGGATCAAGAAGGAGGAGACGTCGCTGCTCCATACGTGTATTGAACGCGGAGGTGCCGTCCGTTCGGCGCTAGGATCATCGGTGATTTGGATCACGATGAGTACGACTCCATCAACCCCGTTCTCTTGAACGCTTCCGCGCGCGATCTACAAGGGTATGTAGATCCACTCCTCCCTCGTTGCTAGATGACTCCATAGATAGATCTTGGTGACACGTAGGAAAATTTTGAATTATTGCTACGTTCCCCAACACCGCCTGCCGTAAGTTTTTTCTTCTTTTCTTCCTTTTTGTAGCCGGCCTCATGATAGCCGACCTCTGATCTGTTGGTTTGCCTTTAGCAGAATCCTCTTCTTCCGCCGACGGCCGGGGCCGCAGGGGTAGAGCGCCAACTCCTCCCCGACCGCACGGTGGACGACACCGACGATCCGGACCTGGGAGCGGCCGCCATGGAAGACGCCATCATGGGGGAAGGCGACGAGGCCGGAGGCGCGGGGCTCGGGGCCGGCTTCGAAGACTGATCGGACGACGATGAGGTCGAAGCCGCCCCACACCGCCAGCCGGCGCTTGATCATCAAGGCACGGGCCCGTCTGCCGCGCCGGCTGCCCGTGGCGGCGCGCAGAAGCGCCGGGCCGCGTCGACCTTCTTCGGCAGCCGGCCGAAGAAATCCAAGGCTTCTACGGCCGCGACCGAGCGGGATGAGGCGGCCGTGAAGGCGGCCCGCTTCCGCAAGGCGGTGAAACAGCCGCAGGCGATCTCGGCGTAAGTCGTCGAATGTCTTGTATATATATTTTTTTGTTGTTCTTTTCGACCGAAGCTCTTCTAAACCTTTCTTTGCTCACCGGACAGGGCACCGCTTTCTCTTGAGCAGGGTCCTGACGGCTCCGTAGTCGGGCCGACTGGAGGGTCTTTAGGCTCCCATCGCGTGGATCCCCGCAACGACCTTAGGGAGGCCACAGAGCGGAACACATGGGAGGCGCGGGAGGAGTGGGAGGCGGCAGAGCGAAGGACCGCCCAGGCGACGAAGGAGCAGGCCGACGCGGCGGCCAAGGCCCAGGCGGAGGCGGCAGCTGCGGAGACGGAGGCGGAGGCCTCGCATAACCAGCCTCCGCTGCTCGTCGTTCCCCTCTGCGCCGTGGCCCCCGACATCCCCGTGCCCCCGTCGGAGGAGGTCGACCAAGACCCGCCGGTGATGGAGGGGAGGGAGGACCACGTGATCTTCATGGAGGGGGCGCCGCAGACGGCGCCGACTGGAGCGGGCCAAAGCGGCCAATCAGCTGCGGCGCCAGAGCAGCCGGTCGGGGGCGAGCCGGAGGCAGGGGCCGGCCTCGAGGTGCAGCCGGCATTGCGCCGACGCGCAGGGGGTGGCGCCTCCGCGCCGGAACCGCACCGAGCTGCAGGCGCCAGCCAGACGGCGGAGGCCCTGGAGGCGGCCAGCGCCAGCACGTCCGAGTGGACTCCCAGCGGGGGGACGGGCGAGCTGAACGCGGCGGCCCAGGAGGTCCGGAACCGGCTTCAACTCAGGCCGCCTCGCTGCAGCGATACACCCAAGAGTTCCTCGCGACGCAGGCCGTCATCCGGGTGAGTCTTCTGGCCTTGGTTATTTTGCTATTTTGATTTCTCCCGTGGGGGCGCGTCAGCGCACCCACTGGGTGTAGTCCCCGAGTTCCAAGTCGGCTGCTTCGCAGGCGGCTTGGAACTTACTAGGTCCTGACAACTTAACTTATCCTCGCCTCCTGTATAATCTTCCAGGAGTATCATAACCTCCACGCTGCCACCTTCAACTCCCAGGCTCAGGAGCTGGGCTGGAGAACCGAGGACCTGACCAGCAGCTGGAGTGCATGCTTTGTTTCATTCTTCTCCTGTGGGGGCGCGTCAGCGCACCCACTGGGTGTAGTCCCCGAGATTCGGGCCGACTGTTGAGCAACCGTGTCGGATCTTCCTTGACGACTTCTTCCTTATTAATTTTTCCTTTGTCTTCATGCTTGCAGGAGCCAATGCCGACTTGAGGGTGCATCTCAGCGGGGCCCAGGCCGCCCTTCGCACCAACGAAGCCGAGTACAACGCCTTGGTCCTGGAGCGTGACCGCCCGGCCAAGAAGTTGGCCGACCAGGAGGAGAGCCACAAGGCGGCCCTGAAGAAGGCGCAAGACAGCGAGGACGCCCTGAAGGCTGAGTTCGAGACCGAAGCGGCGGGCTGGGCTGAGGCGAAGCAGGCACTGAGCGAGGGCTTCGGTCGTATCGAGGATCTAATCGATGGTAAGCCGCCTTCTTCACTCCTTGCTTGCCCCTTGATCCCTGACTTGTGTTCTGACTTGTGCTGCTTTTTGTTCTCTGTGCAGACTACTTTCCCGGCTACTCCGTCTTCTCCACCCAAACCATCGAGGCCCATCGCGAGGCACGCCGGCAGGCGGGGGCTGAAATCACGCCGGACGCGAGCCGGATGCTTGAGGAGCAACTCTTGGCGGTCCAAGCCCGGCTGCAGCCGGCTCACCATATGCTCCGCCACCTCCAACGCGCCGGGGCGCAGGTGTTGGCCGCCCTCTGGCCAAGCGAGACGATTCCCCGCACCCCGAGTCGGACTGCCAACTGGCTGGAGGTTGCGGTTGGCGGCTTCGAGGCCTGGAAGGCATCGGCAGCCCGACTTGGAGCTGGGCGGGCACTGGAGTTCGTCCGAGCCTGGTATCCGGGGCTGAACCTGGACCAGCTGCGCACCTGGCGGCTGGAGGCCGATGAAGAGATGGAGGAGGTGCGGCCGGCTATCGCTCAGCGCGCTTCGACGATCACCGAGTGCACTGACATCAGCGTCTTCGCTCCTGAAATTAATGACGACGGTGTTGCCCAGCCGGAGGAGTGGTTCGGGCTGGACCCGGCAGCGGGTGAGGACTCGGCAGAGGAGATCGCCTCCAGCGATGAAGGCAAAGACGACGAAGGAGAGGAAGGCAAAGACGTTGAGCCGGCCGGTGAAGCGGCCAGCCAGCCTCAGCCTGATCGTGCCTCCAGCAACGAGGCGCGTGCTAGCGCGCCCTCTGCGGGAGGCGGTGATCATGCCGAGGTTCGCCAGCCGGCCACTCCTCCAGTCGGCATTGCCGTCTCCACCGACCTACCCGACTCGCCAGTCGCTCCCTTGGCTTAATCTACCGTCCTTGTTTTTTCCTGCTTGTTGCCTTTTGAACAATTTTATTAAACTTGCGCAGTTCCATCCACTGGGGGTGTATTCGAACTATGTTGAATGCTGGCCTTTTGAAGGTCTTTTATGTAAATATTATTGTGTGCGTGTTTGGTTTCCATTCATGTATGCTTTTTATCCTTAGGCTGTTTCCTTTGCCGCCTTCCCCTTTTGGGAAGGCAAGTACTCGAGCTTTCTTAGATTGAAGCGAGGTGAATGGAAGCCGGCCGGCCGGCTACTCTGGTAGTCGGTCCGTGGTGGGAGAAAAACCGGCTTTTGTTATATTAGTCCGTTAGTCCCTAGCTGTTTTTCGTGTGGGCGTCCTTTCCTGCCTTTAACTCTTGCCCGTCGGACAGCCGGTTCTTCGATCTGCGACTTTTGGCAAGAGAAGGCTTGGGAGCCGGCACACTACTTGTCTGACCGCAGGTAGGACTTCTAATATAACTCCAGGCGGCCAGTCCCCGGGCCGACTAGTCGAACCCGGTGCCGGACGGAAAAAGTGAATATAATGACAAGGTCATAAGCATGATACTCTTCATTCATAGATAAAAGATGGCAGTCCCTGAGCTCTCCTTGGGGGGCCTATTGTCTCGTACTTAGTACAAAAGTTAGCGTGATACATACTACATTTCAATTGTAAAATCTTCGGAGGAGGTTGGCGTTCCATGGTCGTTCCGACTCCTTGTCGGAGTCGTCTCTCTTTCGTGCCTTCGGCTTCTGCGCGTCGATCAGGTAGTAGGAGTCGTTGCCTAAAGCTCTGCTGATGACGAAGGGGCCCTCCCAAGGGGCCGAGAGCTTGTGTTGGCCGGCTGTTCACTGGATTAGCCGGAGCACAAGATCGCCCTCTTGGAAGGATCTTGGCTTGACCTTCCGGCTGTGGTAGCGGCGCAGGCCCTACTGATAGATGGCGGACTGGCTGAGGGCTAACAGCCGGCCTTCTTCCAGCAGGTCGATGCCGTCTTCTCATGCTTCCTTGGCCTCCGCTTCCGTGTACATGGTTACTCGAGGCGAGTCGAACTCGATGTCAGTTGGGATGACCGCCTCGGCACCATACACGAGGAAGAAAGGAGTGAAGCCGGTTGACTTGTTCGGGGTAGTGCGCAGACTCCAGAGGACGGCCGGCAGCTCATCGAGCCAACAGCCGGCTGAACACTCCAGTGGTACGACTAGTTGGGGCTTGATGCCAGAAAGGATGAGGCCGTTGGCTCGCTCGACCTGGCCGTTTGACTGCGGGTGGGAAACGGACGCTAAGTCCAACCGGATGCCTTGCGTCACGCAGAAACGTGCCAAGGCTCCCTTGGCGAAATCATGCCATTGTCGGTGATGATGCTGTGTGGCACGTCGTACCGAGTTGTTATATCTGCGATAAATGTCACGGCAGTCGGCCCATTCAGCTTCTTGATCGGCTTTGCCTCAATCCATTTGGTGAATTTGTCCACGATGACAAGCAGATGTGTCATGCCACCGCGCGCTGTCTTGAATGGGCCCACCATGTCCAGTCCCCAAATGGCGAAGGGCCAAGTGAGGGGAATGGTCTTGAGTGCTGAAGCTGGCATGTGTTGCTTGGAGCTGAAGAGTTGGCATCCTTTGCAATGTTTAACTAACCCCTTGGCGTCACCCAAAGCAGTCGGCCAAAAGAAACCATGGCAGAAGGCTTTGGCAACGAGTGATCTTGAGGCCGCATGGTGGCCGCATTCTCCTTGGTGGATGTCTCTGAGGATTGCAATGCCCTTCTCTTGCTCGACGCATCGCTGGAGGACTCCAGTGACACTGCGTTTGACGAGCTCTCTGTTGACGATTGTGTATGCTCCGGCTCGGCGTTGGACTTGTCTTGCCTCTGTTTTGTCAGCCGGCAGATCTTGGTTTATTAGGAAGTTGAGGATAGACTGAGCCCATGATGGAGTTGCGACTTCTTCTATTGCCAATGCGGCTACTGCGACCAGGGCGGGCGGGCTGGGTGGTGAAATGCTGGAGTCGGCCGCCGCCTGTTGTGTTGGTGCAGTCTTCGGGCCGACTACCGCAGTCCCCGAGCCGGGTGTGGCAGTCCCCGGGTCGGGCGTAACTACGGAAGTCCCCGAGCCGCCTGCTGATGTCCCCTAGCCAACTATCGAAGTCCCCGGGTCACCTTCTTGGTTCTTCGAGCCGGGCCCGGCTGTATCGGGGTCAGGCGGTACGAAGATGGAATCGGACTCTGGAGACGGCTTGATAGACGGCTTGAGGAGGCGTTGTAGAGAGACACTGGTTGGTATTGCTTGCCGAGTGGAGCCTATTCGAGCCAGGGCATCAGCTGGCTCGTTGTCGGCTCGCGGTACATGGAGGAACTCGCATCCTTCAAAATACCCACTGATCTGCTGAACGAGGAAGCGGTAGCTTGCCATATTTGCGTCCTTGGCATCCCAGTCGCCGGATGATTGCTGGACCACCAAGTCCGAGTCGCCATAACATAGGATCCGGCGAATGCCGAGCTCTTTGGCAAGCCGGAGCCCGTGTATGAGTGCCTCGTACTCGGCCACGTTGTTGGAGGCGGCAGAGTGAATTTGCAGCGTGTATCTGAGCTTGTCGCCTTTGGGAGAGGTGAGGACGACGCCGGCTCCCAAGCCGGTGCGCATCTTGGACCCATCGAAGTGCATGCGCCAATGAGTGGAGTCGGGAGCTGGCGGCAGGTACTGGGTCTCGGCCCAGTCGATGAGGAAGTTGGCCAATGCTTGGGACTTGATGGCGGTGCGAGGCTGGTAGAAGATCGTGTAAGGGGCCAGCTCGATGGCCCATTTTGCCACCCGGCTGGATGCATCCCGGCTGCCTATGATCTCAGCCAGCGGGGCGGTGCATACGACCATGATGGGATGCTCTTGGAAGTAGGGCTTCAGCTTCTTGGCGGCGAAGTACACGCCATAGCACATCTTCTGGTAGTGCGGGTAGTTCTGCTTCGAGGTAGACAACACCTCGCTCAAATAGTACACCGGCCTCTGGACCGGCTGGGCTCAGTCCTCTTCTGGGCGTTGGACTACGATGACGGTGCTGACCACCCGGCTGGTTGCGGCAATGTAGAGGAGCATGGGCTCTTTCTCAGTCAGCGCCGCCAGGACAGGCGGCGTGGCCAGCATCTTCTTCAGCTCGTGAAAAGCTTGGTCGGCTTGGACATTCCACTCGAAGTGAGTGGTCTTCTTCATGAGGCGGTAGAGGGGGAGAGCTTTCTCTCCGAGCCGGCTGATGAAGTGGTTCAGGGAGGCCTGAAAGTGCGTTATATCGACTAGAGGGGGGTGAATAGGCAATTTTTATGAAAGTCTTCAAAACGTGGAAGTTATGAAGACAAACGATAGAAATAAACCTATTACCCTGCAGCGGAAGGTAGACTACACTAGGCAAGCCATAGTCAAGTATTCAATAGAGTGAAAGCACAATGACTAATAACAGCAATGTAGTAAGGATCAGGTAGGAAGATATTGTGAAGCCACACAGAACACGCAGTCACTCAGTGAAGACAAAAGATAGTGCGAACATACAATGACTTCACAAGGAGTAACAGTAAGTAAAGGGAAGGGAAGATGAAACCAGTGACTCGCTGAAGACAATGATTTGTTGGACCAGTTCCAGTTGCTGTGACAACTGTACGTCTGGTTAGGGCGGCTAGGTATTTAAACCTTAGGACACACAGTCCCGGACACCCAGTCCTGAACACGCAGCTCAGGACACCCAGTCCTCACCGTATTCCCCTTGAGCTAAGGTCACACAGACCTCGCCCAATCACTCTGGTAAGTCTTCAAGGTAGACTCCCAAACCTTCACAGACTTCGTTCACCGGCAATCCACAATGTCTCTTGGATGCTCAGGACGTGACGCCTAACCGGCTGGAGGATGCACAGTCCTCAAGTGTAATAAGTCTTCAGATCACACAGACAAGAAGACTTAAGTGATGCCTAATTCTCTTTGGCTCTGGGTGGTTAGGGCTTTATCCTCGCAAGGAATTCTCTCTCAAAGGCTTCGAGGTGGGTTGCTCTCAAACGAAAAAATCCGTACTCTGAATCTGAGCAGCCAACCGTTTATGGTTGTAGGGGGTGGGCTATTTATAGCCACTTGGCAACCCGACCTGATTTGTCCGAAATGACCTTGGGTCACTAAGGAACTGACATGTGTTCCAACGGTCAGATTTCAAACTCACATGGCAACTTTACTTGGGCTACAAGCAAAGCTGACTTGCCCGACTCTGGACAAGATTCGCTCTCAAAGTCTTCACTCGAAGACATAGGTTTTGTTTAAGCATCACTTCAGTCATTCTGACTGGTTCTCTTGGACCCCACTTAACAGTACGGTGGTTCCTATGACTCAACATAGAAGAAGGAGAACTACGAAAGATCTAAGTCTTCGAGCTCCATAGGCTTCATGTGGTGTCTTCTCTTGTCATAGTCTTCAATGTGAATATCTTCATATACCACCTTTGACTTCAATGTCTTCATACATTTTTAGGGGTCATCTTTGGTAAGAAAACTGAATCAATGAGGGACTTCTACCTGTGTTATCCAGCAATTCTCACAAACACATTAGTCCCTCAACTAGGTTTGTCGTCAATACTCCAAAACCAACTAGGGGTGGCACTAGATGCACTTACAATCTCCCCCTTTTTGGTGATTGATGACAAACTAGTTGAAGTTTTCAACGGGGAATATAATCTGTGAAATTGTAAAGGATATGGAATTGTCTTCATAAGTTGCAAGGGCTCCCCCTGAAGATGTGCATATAAGTAATTTTCTTTTGGAATGCAAATGCACATGGCAGGTTGTACTTGTGGAGATCCACTTCAACTTATGATCACAATCCACTATGCATGTGAAAGTATATGAAGATAATGACATGCATAATGGAAAATGGACGTCTGCAGAATGATCTAAGTGCGGAATTTATCGTCGCACATGCGGAATTTATCATCGCAACACAAGGTGGCAGATAAGTAGCAGACGACCATTGAGTTTAAGTGTTACAACTCAAAGAACCAAATGTAGCAAAACGAGAGTTGTAAGCACGAAGCAAAATATAAAGTACCCGCCCATATGGACCCGCTTAAAGACTATCAACCTCATATGCTTCTCCTCCTTTTGTCAGTAAGGACCAAAAAGGTTTGAAGACATAGAGCATCTACTCGTTCCCATGAGGAGTAGGTGAAGCAGCAGGGTCGTTGGTGGTGTTTGGCGGTGCTGAAGAACTTGGAGCAGAGTCGAAGCGTGCTGAAGGAGGTGGCGGTGAAGTAGCATCGTCTTCATCCTCGATCACTCTGGCATTCACAGTTGCAGCAGAGGAAGAGAACTCAGAGTCTTCAAGGGATGGAGTTCGTCGCAGCACTGCCCTTCAAGGAGGTGTGGAGTCAAACTTGAAGCGCTCAGTGAAGCCATCCTCTTGAAGATCATCTTCAGAACACATCAGCGTTAGCCCTTTCCATGTGCGGCGAGAGGTTTCATGGGCAACAAAAGCATTCTTGGTGGCAAGATTGCGAATGCGATTAACATCTACCAAGAGGCTTTGCATCTGACGCTTCAGCCAGTCATGATGCCTATCCTGTTTCTGATGAAGAGCCACAAGAAGCTCTCGGTCATTGAGAACACGAGTGCGCTTCTTGGGTCGTGGAGCAGTTGTACTGTCAGTGGCTTCAGTGAGAGCGGGATGCGGTGCACGTGTAGTGCCAGCCAAAGGATACACACGAGCGATTGCTTCAACTCCTTCAATGTTCTGAGAAAAACTCTGATGCTCTACATTCTGAAGACTTAGAGGTTCCTTGGCAGGCTCAGGATAGATGGCTTCAATAGACATATCCACATCAGGCAAAAAGATCCGATGGTTGTGGGCCGAGGGCTGATATGAGATAGCGGAGTGAAGTTTGATCAGCCGCATCACCCAAGGGGCGTAGAACTTCAAACCAAACAGATCAGAGCCAGATGCAGCAAGTTGGTGAATGAAGAAATCCTGTGTATTGAAGCATTTTCCATGAAGAATGTAGAAGACCAAAGTCTTCATTGCACCTTGCAGCTTGGCATGGGGAGAATGTCCTTTGATTGGCCAGAGAGTTCGCCTTATGATGTGATAAATGGTTCTTGGCAAATACTGAAGGTCTTCAACGAAGAACTCCGTGGGATAAGCAGCATCTTGGGGCAATGGCTTCATCATACTGAGCATCTGACTCATATTAGGTTCAGTCTTCTGAAAGATGCTCTCAATAGCTTCACTATGAAGCTGACAGCCATGCTCGTAGAGATCGCCAGGAGTGGGCAAACCAGTGAGCTCAATGATGTCAAAGGCTTTGGCTTCGTGATGAACGTTTCCTGTCATCCACTCCAGGACCCAAGTCTTTGGATCTCTGCTATACCCGCGGATGTGAAGTGTGGCATAGAATTGGAGTAGCAACTCTTCATTCCAATGCTCTTGGTTAGTGACGAACGGCAGCAGTCCAACCTCTTTGAAGCAATCCAGAGCTTCTTCCAGACAGGGCAGACCAGCTATTGCTTCAATGTCAAGGCGCTTGTGTGGGAAGATGCGACCCTGGTTGTAAAGAACGCATGAGTAATAGCTTCACTGCGGATAACTCCAGAACCGATCAGATGATATTCTTTCCCTGGAGTAGGGGTTCCTGGAGCTATTGAAGAATGTGTTGTCTGCTCTAAAGCCATTGATATTGAAGGACCCAGGTGCTGATGCAGGACCTGGGAACCTTGGCAATCTTGGGATTGGCTTCTGTACCTGAGGCCTGTGCTCAACATGATAGTCGAACTGGGGACCGGCAGCAGACGCAGGAACAGAAGCGGCGGGATCTGTGGCTTCGCTGTCTTCTGGTTCTTTTGTTGGTGAGGGCTCCACATTAGCTTCAGCCATGACAACGTCAGTGGCTTCAGTGGTGTTGGTGGTGGCAGCCTCAAGATGTTCATGGACATCTTCTTGGTGGGACAGGGGAGTAGCAGCTTGTGGCACTTCTTCTTCATTGGCTGATGCAGCCGGAATGTCTTCAGCAGATTCAGCTTCAGACGCAGAGACTGGAGGCCTTGGTCCTTTGCGAAGCCTGCGCAACACAGGCGACGCCTATGTAGTTGGAGTTGGCTGGGCCTCAAAGTCTTCTTCCTCTTGTGGGCGATCAGCCCATGAAGCATCCTGAGCGATTGGCGTCAGAGGACGACCAATGCTGAGGAGTTCGCTGTGCTCGTGCTGAGGAAGGACTGCACCATCTTCTACACGGTCATGGTGACCAATGTCTTCAGCAGCGATGGGATCAGCTGCTGGAAAGTCTTCAGCTTCATGAGCCTCTGTGAAAGCAGGCTCATGGACAGTCAGTTGACGTTCTTGTGGATCGGCGTCAGGGTAAACCATGGAAATGGGTTCAACAACTAAGGGCTCTGTGTGAGCAGCTCGTTCCTTCTTGGTCTTTCTTTTCTTCTTGGTGAGGACAGTAGCAGAGGCTTCAGGATGTTTTCTCTTCCTTGCTTCAGCCTCAGCAGTCCTGGTCTTCTTCAGTTCTGAAGCGGTTGACCTGGCCTTTGGCTTCGAGCCAGTCATTCTAGTTGGGAAGACAATGGGATCTGCTTCCTGCCTTGGTGCGTCGGGTTCAGCCATAGCGGGCTTCTTCTTCTTCTTTGCGGCCATCCTGTGGTCGATGCCAGGACTCCCAAGGGCCTTGCGCTTCTCAGCCTCATTGTAGGCCTGCACACATTTGTCAGCCAGAACCTTCATGCGCTCACGAGAACCTTGAGCTTCTGCATGTTTCTTGAGAAAGGCTTCCTTGAGCTCGTGTAGCATAATCTTGAAGTTCTTCACCTCTTGCACGCTGAGCTTGGCCATATGCTTCTTGAACTGAGATTTCTCAAAGTCAATCTTCTGCTTCAGTTCAACAATGCTCTGGGCGATAGCTAACTCTGAAGCAATGGCGCCATGGAAGGCGACACTGAGGCCAATGGGTAGTTGGGGATCTTCGAAGCTGATGTTTGGCGTGTCAAACCACTCGTCAATGAAGTTGTGGATGATGGTTACATCAAAGAGAGGCAGATCATTGAAGATTTCTGCTTCTTCTTTGCTCTTGATGAGTTGCTCAAGAGCGTCATCTGCAAGATCTTCATCACTTGACAGATCAATGGCATCATTGTGCAGAATGGCAACAGCTGTTAGCTCTTGGCCGGTGTGTAGCAGAGGCATCTTGACCTTCTGGGGCTTGGAGATGCGTGATAAATCTTCGGATTGCACACTGTCTTTAGGAGGTGCAGTTGCCAATGGCTTCGCCCGTGAGATTTTTGGTGAAGGGGCAGGCTTTGAAGCTTTAGGCTTCTTCAACTTCTTTGGCTTCGGCGCTGCAGGCGCTTCATCTAATTCAGCGTCAGCTGCAGTCTCATTCACTGTAGTCCCTTGAACCAAGATATGGGTGATGAGGCCTTCAAGGTTGTAGAAAGGACCGACGACATTGGGTTCTGCATCACGTGTGCCGTCAGCCCTTGGAGCTGAGGGACCAGGGTTGAAGTCTAGTCCCAATGTCTTCTTGTTTTGCTTCGCTGAGTTCTGGGCAAACTGGAAGTTGCGCTTGAACAGAATGTCGTCACAACACCATAGTAGTGACGATGGGTGTGCATCAACAGGCTGTGGCCCACGGACCATGCAGGGATAGAAGCCTTGTTCCATGGCTTCATCTCTGGACCTGGGTTGAAGATTCTTGTATAGGATGTCTCCCCACGGTCTCTTGATGGCATTTTTCTCAGCATATTCCTGGGTTACAAATCGGTATTTGAACCATTATTCTGCCCAATATCTTCGAATCCATTGGATTCGGGTCTTGCACTGATTGTAATCCTCTTCAGGATCTGTCTTGTACAGTTCTGAGAGTTCATCTGGCAGATCTCTAGATGTTTCTCCATGACGCTTTCTGCCATCCTTCCTTGCTGATTTCTCTGAAGCCATGAACTTTAAACTGAAAGGCTTCAACATGTTCAAAGGCTTCAAAGCTTTTCACTTGCTGGACAAACAGGAACTTGCTTCGGGAGAATTTATATGATGTTGTAAGAATTCTGCAAATGAATGCAGACTATGAGAACCAAGGGATTCTCCCACGGACATGTACCTGTGACAGCAGTAAGGTGCGAGGGAAGGGGAAGAGGTCATATGCATTCTCAGAAGATTTTGAATATAAATCAGTTTAGAAGACATTGACCTCATCGTGCGAAGACATTCACTCATAGACAAGGAGTTGGTTCCAGATTTGTACGAATCCAAAGATCAGTACAAGTGAGGAATCTAACTACTTTGTGAAGCATAAGTGAATATACTAGGCATGTTATGAGATGCAGTATGAGAGAGATCTAACTTGTGTGAATAGAAGCTGCTTGTGGTAGAAAGTGACAAAGCCATAGGATCAACAGTGCCGTAAAAAGGAAGTTTTATTTACCACACTAAGAACTGCTAGACGGAGTGGAAGATGAGGCCGAGCAGTTCGATCTTCCGTGCCGTAACTTGGCGATGGAGGACACCTACGGCGACGGCGGAGAGGACGATGTCCGCGGTCGGTGTGAAGACGGCGTCGGAGAGGTTGCGGCAGCGAAGCGCTTCGTCGCCGGCGTCGTCGAGGGCTAGCGGTGGCGCTAGGGTTCGTGCGAGAGTGGAAGAAGAGATAATGACTGCCGTGAAGTGTGTATTTATAGGTACAGGGGCGGCACTGAGTTATTACACAGATGCCCCTGGCGATTCGCATCTGAGGAACACGTGGCCATTGTGCGGAATTTTGGGGTTTGTTCCAGGTCCCACGCACGCCTGGATTGTCGGGTGGTCGTTCCCACCTCTCCGATTTTCATGTGGAGGAATGAGCATTGAAAACGGACTTAATGGTTGTCTCTGTATCTTCTGCTGACAAGGACGCAGAGAAGACATTCGACAGTTTCAATAGAATGCATATGATTTGGAGAGATAGAATTTGAGATAGAAAGCATAGAGAGGTTAGGGTCCGATCACACTCACTTAGTTCAAAAGATTCAACAAGAAGACATAGATATAAGTGAATGGTGTAGAGGATAGAACACTAGTAT
>NC_041380.1:441332780-441367693 GCF_002162155.2 Triticum dicoccoides | reverse complement strand
TATAATCAACATAGTGAAGATAATCATGAAGACATGTTGAGATTGAAGCCAAACCGAATGGGAAGACATAGCAAGGTAACGCCATGAGTGAAACACTTCAAAATAGAACATTTGGTGGTGGCGTTACCCACCGTATAGGAAGTATTAGACCCAGACATGGCGCACAATTATCGTGGCGCTCCGAAGTCAAATTCCACATTAATATATTCACACTTAGAATGTATGTCTTCATTGATTGAAGATATACTTTACTTCATGTGTTGCACATCTAAGTCATCAATATGCATAAGGGTTAGGATGTGTGCCTGATCATAGGACATTTGAGGATTCCAGGATATTTAGCTCACACCATAACTTGCAAAATCTCTTCTCATCCAAGGGCTTGGTGAAGATATCTGCCAATTGCTCTTCAGTGTTGATGTGTATGATATCAATATCTTCCTTCACAACATGATCTCTGAGAAAGTGATGACGAATTTCAATGTGCTTTGTCTTCGAGTGCTGAACTGGGTTGTTGGCAATCTTGATGGCGCTTTCATTGTCGCAGTAGAGTGGCACTTGCTTCAGATGAATGCCATAGTCTTTGAGCGTTTGCTTCATCCATAGAAGCTGAGCGCAACAAGATCCAGCAACAATGTATTCAGATTCAGCAGTGGAGAGAGATACACAGTTCTGCTTCTTTGAAGACCAACATACAAGTGATCGTCCCAGAAAGTGACATGTGCCTGATGTAGACTTGTGATCAACTTTGTCACCAGCATAATCAGCATCTGAGAATACAACCAGATCAAACTCTGAGCCCTTTGGATACCATAATCCTAGAGTTGGGGTGTGAGCCAAATATCGAAGAATTCGCTTCACAGCTAAGTGATGCGACTCCTTTGGTGCCGCTTGAAATCGAGCACACATGCAAACACTAAGCATAATATCTGGCCTAGATGCACATAGATAAAGTAAAGAACCAATCATGGAGCGGTATACCTTTTGATCGAACTCTTTACCATTGTCGTCAGGACCCATTAGCTTGATTGATTCACTAGATGGAACTTCATCTAGCACATTTGGCAGTTGCTCTCTTTGTGAACCGTTGGTCTCATCGAACCGCACATCCACTGTTTCAACCACTTTGTAATGAAAGAGATTGAAGACTCTGAAGGAGTGCGAATCCTTTCCATATCCAAGCATAAAACCCTCATGTGCTTTTGGTGCAAACTTTGAGGTGTGATGTGGGTCCTTGATCCAGCACCTGGCGCCAAATACTCTGAAGTAACTGACATTTGGCCTTTTGCCAGTAAGGAGCTCATAAGATGTCTTGTTCAGAAGCTTGTGAAGATAAACACGATTGATTGTATGGCATGCAGTATCAATGGCTTTAGGCCAGAATTTTCTTGGAGTCTTGTATTCATCTAGCATCATTCTGGCCATCTCAATGAGTGTTCTGTTCTTGCGTTCGACGACCCCATTTTGCTGTGGCGTGTATGGGGCTGAGAATTCATGTGTGATGCCCAAGGTATCAAGATATGTATCAAGGCCAGTGTTCTTGAATTCAGTGCCATTGTCACTTCTGATATGCTTTATCTTGGCGCCATAGTTGTTCATTGCTCGATTGGCGAAGCGTCTGAAGACATCCTGCACTTCAGTCTTGTAAAGGATTATGTGCACCCAAGTATATCTAGAATAATAATCAACAATGACAAAGCCATAGAGACAAGTAGTAGTAGTAAGAGTTGAGTAATGAGTGGGACCGAAAAGATCCATGTGAAGCAGTTTGAAGGGTCGAGTAGTGGTCATGATTGTCTTCGAGGGATGTTTGGCCCTCGCCATCTTTCCTGCCTCACAGGCACCGCATAAGTGATCTTTCTTGAAATTGACGCCCTCGATGCCTATGACATGCTTCTTCTTTGCCAGGGTGTGGAGGTTCCTCATGCCAGCATGCCCAAGCCTCCGATGCCAGAGCCAGCATTCTGAAGCTTTTGCTAGAAGACATACGGCAAGCTGTGGTCCTGCTGAGAAATCTACCACGTACAAATCATCTTTTCGATACCCTTCAAATACTAGAGACTTGTCAGATTCCATTAGAACAAGGCAACGATATTTTCCAAATATTACGATCATGTTTAAATCGCAAAGCATTGAGACAGACATTAAGTTGAAGCTAAGGGATTCAACAAGCATGACTTTATCCATGTGTTGATCCCTTGAGATTGCAACTCTACCTAGGCCCAATACCTTACTTTTACCAGTGTCAGCAAATGTGATGTGGCTCTTGTCAGATGGACGTAAGGTTGAGTCCATAAGAAGGCTTCTTTTGCCAGTCATGTGATTTGTACACCCATTATCAATAATCCATTCTGAAGACGCTGGTGTCATACCCTACAATGCAGTTTGGGGGATAGGCTTCACGAAGAGCATTGTGAAGCAAAAACATTTGACAAACCAGTGGGTTATGAAAGCTTAGATCCAGATTAGGACTAATAGGGAGAGTCGCAAGCGATTCAGGAACGAAGTACATAGTAAGACCATTCGGGCATTTGATCTTGCGCCCTACAAGATGTTTAAGATCCCCAGCAATAGCGTCAGACGATTTTGGTTTTCTGCTGGAGACCTTTCCCTGCAAAAGAGAGTTAAGCTTTCTTAGTCACCCACATCTTCAAGGGTGACTCAGAAGCAATAAGTCTAAGTGCAGCATCTGAGAACTTTGGCTTTGGATCCCTAGCAAACAGTCTTGCAGGCGGACAATAGTACTCATAAGAATAAGCAGAATAGTTCTTGGTCTTATGAACATGGCGGTTTGATGAACCGCTCTCATATTCATATGCCTGAGTATGGTTTCCCTGCAAAACATTTGCGTTAGTGCGACTCAGGTGAGTCCTCTGTCTGTATGAAGCCTTTGGACCGTATGAAGCCTTTGGTCTGAGGTTTGTCTTCTTCAGGTGAGGTGTCATGATGACATTCACAGGAAGATTCTCCAGACACCTTTTCGGATCCCAGATCTTCTTCATAGGCGGTCCATTCCTGCAGTTAGTACCAATGTACCTGGCAAACACTTCACCATTCTGATTCTTAAACAGTTTATAGTTTGCATCAAGGGATTCATAAATGATAATGGGGTTAGCACAAGTGAAGCCAGATAGATTGGATGGATCTGCTGAAGGTTCCTTTGCAGCAACCCACGTGGTTTTGGGGTACTGCTCTGGTTTCCAGTAAGAGCCATCAACATTCATTTTCCTTACGAACCCAACACCCTCTTTCCTCGGGTTTCAGTTCAGAATCTGCTTTTTGAGGACATCACATAGTGTCTGATGCCCTTTAAGACATTTGTACATCCCTGTTTCAAGCAATGTCTTCAACCTAGCATTCTCATCAGCAATAGCAGTGGTATCCTCAGCAGAGGGGTTAGTTACCACATCAACAGTTGAAGATATTGCAACAGTAGTAGCAGTAGAACATTCAGCAACAGAAGTAGCATTATCGCGCTCAATGCATTTAAGACATGGTGGTTCAAATCCTTCCTGAGCGGAACTGATCTATTTGGCGCGAAGTGACTCGTTTTCCTTTTGAAGATCTTCATGAGCCGCTCTCAATTTCTCAAGATCTTGCTTCCTTTGAAGATAATCATAGGAAAGCTTTTCATGAGTTGTTGAGAGAGTTTCATGACGACTTTCAAGTTCCTGATACTTAACGTGAAGATTTTTTATGTCTTCAATTAAGGATTCAGATCGAGTCATTTCAGCACCTAACAGATAATCGCTTCTGTCTAACAATTTTTGAATATGTTCCATAGCTTTCTGTTGTTCAGTTGCAATTTTAGCAAGTGTTTTGTACCTGGGTTTTGAACCACAATCAGAGTCATCGTCACTAGATGTTTGATAGTGAGTAGTGCGTGTGTTTACCTTGGCACCGCGTGCCATGAAGCAGTAGGTAGAAGCGGAGTAGTCCTTGTCATTTGCATCGGTGTCGGTGATGAAGTCATTGTCTTCAGTGTTGAAGATGGACTTGGCAACGCATGCTGTAGCCAGACTTGCGACGCCTGAATCGGACTCCTCCTCAGACTCCACCTCCGCCTCCGCCTCCTCAGAAGCGGACTCCTCCTCTGAATCCATTTCCTTGCCAACAAACACACATGCCTTACCAGATGAGCTCTTCTTGTGTGATGAAGACTTTGAAGAAGACTTGGAAGAAGACTTTGAGTATTTCTTCTTCTTCTTCTTCTTGTCGTCAGAGTCATATTCCTTGCTCTTCTTCTTCTTTTTGTTCTCATTGTCCCACTGTGGACACTCAGAGATGAAGTGGCCAGGTTTCTTGCACTTGTGACATGTTTTCTTCTTGTAGTCGTGAGCAGAAGCTTCATCATTCCTTGAGCTTGATTGGGAAGACTTTCTGAAACCTTTCTTTTTGGTGAATTTTTGGAACTTCTTCACAAGCATAGCAAGTTCCCTTCCAATGTCTTCAGGATCATCCGAACTGCTGTCAGATTCTTCTTCAGATGAGGAGACAGCTTTTGCCTTCAAGGCACGAGTTCGCCCATAGTTTGGACCGTAGATATCTCTTTTCTCAAAAAGCTGAAACTCATGTGTGTTGAGCCTCTCAGGTATGTCAGACGGCTCGAGTGTCTTGAAATCAGGACATTCTTGAATCATCAGGGCTAGGGTGTCAAACGAACTATCAAGTGATCTCAGTAGTGTCTTGACGACTTCATGTTTGGTGATCTCAGTAGCGCCGAGGGCTTGAAGCTCATTTGTGATGTTAGTGAGTCGGTCAAATGTGAGCTGGGCATTCTCATTGTCATTTCGCTTGAAGCGGTTGAAGAGGTTGCGAAGGACACTGATTCTCTGATCTCTCTGGGTTGAGACGCCTTCATTGACCTTGGAGAGCCAGTCCTAGACCAGCTTAGATGTTTCCAAAGCACTCAAACGGCCATACTGTCCTTTGGTCAGATGACCACAGATGATATTCTTGGTAGTAGAGTCGAGTTGAACGAACTTCTTGACATCAGCAGCAGTGACACCTTCTCCAGCCTTGGGAACGCCGTTCTTGACGACATACCATAGGTCGACGTCAATAGCTTCAAGATGCATGCGCATCTTATTCTTCCAGTAGGGATATTCAGTTCCATCAAAGACGGGGCACGCAGCAGAGACTTTAATTATCCCAGTAGTCGACATAGCTAAAACTCCAGGTGGTTAAACTGAATCACACAGAACAAGGGAGCACCTTACTCTGATACCAATTGAAAGTGCGTTATATCGACTAGAGGGGGGGTGAATAGGCAATTTTTATGAAAGTCTTCAAAACGTGGAAGTTAAGAAGACAAACGATAGAAATAAACCTATTACCCTGCAGCGGAAGGTAGACTACACTAGGCAAGCCATAGTCAAGTATTCAATAGAGTGAAAGCACAATGACTAATAGCAGCAATGTAGTAAGGATCAGGTAGGAAGATATTGTGAAGCCACACAGAACACGCAGTCACTCAGTGAAGACAAAAGATAGTGCGAACATACAATGACTTCACAAGGAGTAACAGTAAGTAAAGGGAAGGGAAGATGAAACCAGTGACTCGCTGAAGACAATGATTTGTTGGACCAGTTCCAGTTGCTGTGACAACTGTACGTCTGGTTAGGGCGGCTACGTATTTAAACCTTAGGACACACAGTCCCGGACACCCAGTCCTGAACACGCAGCTCAGGACACCCAGTTCTCACCGTATTCCCCTTGAGCTAAGGTCACATAGACCTCGCCCAATCACTCTGGTAAGTCTTCAAGGTAGACTCCCAAACCTTCACAGACTTTGTTCACCGGCAATCCACAATGTCTCTTGGATGCTCAGAACACGACGCCTAACCGGCTGGAGGATGCATAGTCCTCAAGTGTAATAAGTCTTCAGATCACACACACAAGAATACTTAAGTGATGCCTAATTCTCTTTGGCTCTGGGTGGTTAGGGCTTTATCCTCGCAAGGAATTCTCTCTCAAAGGCTTCGAGGTGGATTGCTCTCAAACGACAAAAGTCGTACTCTGAATCTGAGCAGCCAACCGTTTATGGTTGTAGGGGGTGGGATATTTATAGCCACTTGGCAACCCGACCTGATTTGTCCGAAATGACCCTGGGTCACTAAGGAACTGACACGTGTTCCAACGGTCAGATTTCAAACTCACATGGCAACTTTACTTGGGCTACAAGCAAAGCTGACTTGCCCGACTCTGGACAAGATTCGCTCTTAATGTCTTCACTCGAAGACATAGGTTTTGTTTAAGCATCACTTCAGTCATTCTGACTGGTTCTCTTGGACCCCACTTAACAATACGGTGGTTCCTATGACTCAACACAGAAGAAGGAGAACTACGAAAGATCTAAGTCTTTGAGCTCCATAGGCTTCATGTGGTGTCTTCTCTTGTCATAGTCTTCAATGTGAATATCTTCATATACCACCTTTGACTTCAATGTCTTCATACATTTTTAGGGGTCATCTCTGGTAGGAAAACCGAATCAATGAGGGACTTCTACCTGTGTTATCCTGCAATTCTCACAAACACATTAGTCCCTCAACTAGGTTTGTCGTCAATACTCCAAAACCAACTAGGGGTGGCACTAGATGCACTTACAAGGCCAAGCATCCGGTGAACTTCTGGACGTCTCGAAGTTTGGTGGGAATCGCCATTCTCTCAATGGCCTTGATCTTTACTGGGTTGCATTCGATGCCGGGTTCGGAGACCAGGAAGCCTAGGAGCTGGCCGGCTGGCACTCCGAACACGCATTTCTCGGGGTTGAGCTTGATTTGGAACCGGCGTAGGTTCTCAAATGTTTCCTTGAGGTCTTCCAGCAAGGTGTCGCGCTTCTCCGTCTTCACCACAATGTCGTCTACGTAGACATGGACATTTCTGCCGAGCTGCTTGAGGAGGCACTTCTGCATGCAATGCTGAAAAGTGGCACCTGCATTTCTCAAGCCGAATGTCATAGTCAGGTAGCAAAAGGCTCCGAATGGCGTGATGAAGGCGGTCTTCAGGCGGTCTGCCGGATCTAACTTTATCTGGTGGTATCCTGAGTAAGCATCCAAGAAACTCAACAGCTCGCACCCGGCCATGGAGTCTATCACTTGATCAATCCTTGGCAGGGCAAAGGGATCTTTGGGGCAGGCCTTGTTGAGGCTCGTGTAGTCTATGCACATGCGCCACTTGTTATTCTTCTTTAACACGAGGACCGGGTTGGCGTGCCACTCTGGAAAGAAAACTTCCATAATGAAGCTGGCTGCCAGAAGCTGGGCTATCTCTTCTCCTACAATCCTTCTTTTCTCCTCCGACAGTCGGCGAAGGGGTTGTTTGACTGGTTTTGCGTCTTCTCGGACGTGTAGTTTGTGCTCGGCGAATTCCTTCGGAACACCCGGCATGTCCTTGGGGGACCATGCAAAGATGTCCCGATTCTCACGGAGGAAATCGGCGAGCTCGCCTTCCTATTTGCTGTTTAGGTTTGCCCCGATGACGGCAACCCTCTCTGGGTGCTCGGGGTCAAGAGGTATCTTCTTCGTCTCCTTGGCTGGCTGGAAAGATCCTTGAGCATCATACTCCTTGGGATCGGGGGACATGGCCGACTGTTTGTCGGCCATGGCCACGACTCGGTCCAACATCTTTTTTTCTTCAGCAATCACAAGGGACTCGGCCAGCCGGCTACTGGCTGCTGCGCACTCGGAAGATTTCTTGTAATCGCCGGCTATGGTGATGACGCCCTTGGTGCTCGGCATCTTCATCTTAAGGTAAGCATAGTGGGGAACTGGCAGGTCGGCCAAGCAATGCATGGTAGGGGCTCTCCAGGTCCACCACTTCAAACCAGATCGCTTCTCGGCGGAAATGCTCCTTGTCCCCAAAGAGTACATCTACCTTGATCTTGCCAATGGGGGTGCATGACAGGCCGAGTACAATGCCATGGAACACAGTCTGAGTAGGCATGAGTTGCTTTGCCTTGACGTTCAGCTTCTCCAGGGTGTCACGGTACAGGATGTTGATGCTGCTCCCGCCGTCTATCAGCATCGGGAGAAATGGGCGGCGCGTCTGTCCATTGCAAGGGTGGCATCCAGAACCAACGCATAAGAGCCAGGAGATGGCATCACCTCTGGGTGGTCGGCCCAGCTCCAGCTGATAGGTTTTTCTGACCAGTGCATGTGCTCGGCGGGGTTGGCAGCGACCACGCTGACTTCCTGGTGCTCTCGGTGTTTGCTGCGCTGGTCTTCGGGCTGGCTTGTAAAGATGACATAGGCGGCATGCTCGTCTGGGAACTCATCGTGCACGGCTCCGACTGCGGGCCGAGCGGTCGGCGGCTGCGGAGCCGGAGGCGGCGGACCGGCAGGCGGAGGCGGCGCGAGCCCTTCGCCTTTGGAGATTCGGGTGAGCCAGTGGCACTTCCGGGTCGTGTGGTTGGACGGCTTCGCGCCGCTGTGGAACTTGCACGGGGCGTCGAGAGTTTGCTCGTAGGAGAAGGCCGGCTGCCAAGCCGGCCTGCCGCCCTTGGGTTTCTTGGGTTCGGGCCGCTCGTCTTCGACTGTGGCCACCTGCCGACTGGCGGAAGGCGGCACGGGGCCCTTGCGCTTATGGTCGTTCTGGTGTGGGTGTCGGCCGGAGTCCCCAGCCGGCGTCTTGGGCGCCGGGTTGAGTACCTTCCCGGATGCGTCTACCCGGAGTTCGGTCTTCATTGAGGAGTCGGTGGTGGAGTACTTGTCCGCTATGACCAGAAGCTCGTCGAGGGTAGTCGGCTCGTCGTAGAGGAGCTTGTGCTTTAGGAGGGTTCCTTCTCGGCACCCGGCAGTGAAGTATTCTATGGCTTGCACCTCGTGCACCCCTTCGCAAGAGTTGCGAAGCTCGGCCCAACGCGTGAGGTAGTCGCGAGTAGACTCGGCGGGGCCTTGTATGCACAAGGAGAGCTGTCTGGGCTTGGGAGCCCGCTTGTAGGTGCTAGTGAAGTTGCGGACGAAGGCTTCTGTGAAATCTAGCCAGCTGTTGATGCTGTATGGCTTGAGGCTGTTGAGCCAGGTCCGCGCCGTGCCTTGCAGCATGAGGGGCACGTACTTCACGGCAACGCGCCTGTTGCCGTTTGCTATGCTAACCGCCATGGAGTAGTCGATTAACCAATCTTCCGGCTTCACAGAGCCGTTGTACTTGGGCGTGTCTCTTGGGAGCGAGAACCCTTTGGGGAAAGGCTCGTCGCGGATGCGGGGGCCGAAGCAAGGCGGGCCGACATCGTCTTCTTCTTCCAACACCAGGGATCGCGCCAGGCGGTCGATCCGATGGTGGGCGTCGTTCTCGCCGACTCCTTCACGGTGACCTAGTCGGCCGCTGAGAGTCGGATGCGCAACAGGCGGTGGGGTGGGATATCTCTCTCCACGGGGCCGAGGCGGAGGCGGGTTGCCCCGCCACTCCACGGCCCGGGGGTGGCCTTCCATGTCTCGCTCGATGGAGATTCGGGTTCGGCTTCGGCTGGCAGCCGGCTCTTTCTTGCGTCGCGCGCGGGTTTTACCCGTAGTTGGTGTCCGGGACATCGCGCCGTGATCTCGGTGCGGGGGAGGGCTTTCCGCGCGGGCGTCGGCTTCGTGCCGCTGCGCGGCTGCATCGATTAGCTGCTGGATGCGTCGGGTCATGTGGGGGAGTTCTTCGGCCCCAAGTCCGTCTAGCTTGTCTACGGCCGCCTGGGCGGCGCGCAGGTTCTCGAGTGGAGTGGCGTAGACTGGGCGGTCAACTCCTAATGTGTCAGCGACGACAGCGCCGCACTGTCTGACAACGGCGGCCCGGCTGGGCCTGCCTGGGGGCGGCGTGCCAAAGGCGGCGCGATCGGCTTCACGTCGGTGGGCCTCAGTGAGGCGTCTCATGGAAACCAACTTTCGGCCCTCCGCGAGGAGGGCGAGGCGGCGAGCCTCCAGTGCTTCAGCATCGGCATCGGTCGGGAGGGGGATGGACAAGTCGTGGACCGCCGCGTGCGGGGCGTCGTGGGTGCTCTCGTCAGAAGCGCTGCCATAGCCGATGACCATCACCTCGGTGGTGACAGCGTCGCAGCCATCGGCCCGGGGAAGCGGGTTGTTGTAGATTGTGTCGTCGGTGGGGAAAGTGTTGAGTGAGGCCGTGTCGGAGTCGACAGGCATCGGATCGGTGGAGCCAACTGACTCCAAGTCCAGAGCAGGCTCGCCGGAGACGTGGAGCTGGCCGAGGAGGTTGACGAGGTGGTCGGTGCCCGCGTCGGAGGCGAGCTCGTCGGAGATGAGGGTCTTGTCAAGGAGATCGGCGAGGCCGCTCGCTGTGCAGACGTTGGTGACGCCTTGCAGCGTGTCATGGCAAGCGCCATCGGGCGTGCCGGGCTGGCTACGCTCGCGGGGGAGGAAGAGGGTTCCCATCCAGAAGAGGTCTCCGGACGACGGTGCACCTGGCCCCATGGTGGGTGCCAAATGTCGGGTGGTATGTGCGACATATGCCAACGGGTGGCTTATCATTGTGGGAGCCAATAAGACGTCGCCGGTGCCTGGAAGCGGGATGAGGCGAAGACATGCACGCCGGCGAATCTTACCCAGCTTCGGGGCTCTCCGTGGAGATAACACCCCTAGTGCTGCTCTGCGGGGTCTCCGCATGATCACTAGATGAAAAAGTAGCTACACGATGCTCCTTGAGCTGTTTGGAGAGAGGAGGAAGAAGGGCACTGCTCGCTCTCTTCTCCTCCCTATGTGGTGTCTAAAACTAGCAGGGATCAACCCTTTGCATGGGTGTCCTGGGGGTTTATATAGGCCTACCCCCGAGGATACAATGGTAATCCGGCTGGGCGTGGGGCCCAGCCGTCTGTGTCGACACTCGCCGGCTTCTGCGCCGGCTATTGGGGCCTACCGGCTGGTGGGTCCCGCCGGCTGCCGGCTCCTTGGTCGAAAGGCAGGCCCCACTATCTAGGGCCTTGTCGGTGGCTGGTTACTGTTGCTCAATCCTGGTGACGAGGGCTTCGCCGAGGTGGGCGTGGCTACAGTGCCGCCGTCCGGCGGGTGATCGCTTTAGCCTCACCGCGTCTTGTCTCCTTAATGGGGCGTCTCCTTCGAGGGAGGTGGCAAGCCGGCTGTGGAGAGCCGGCTCTGTCTTGGGCCGACTGGGGGAGGCCTGGCCGCCTTCGGGTGTCTCTCTGCCTGAAGGGGCCCACCGCCCGTGGGCCACACTGGCAGCCCGTCATGGATGACATCAGGGTCAACATGGCAACAGTGCTGCACCGGACGGGTCATGGCCACCCTTACGGCGCACTGTGCCAGGCGTGCTCCGAGATTCGGGGGTGGCAGGCTTTACTGTAGCCACGCCCCATCACATTGCCATTATGTGGATGCAGACTTCGAGGGTACGATCTTGACCGCTTTGTGGAAGCCGGCTTCTTGGAGTCGGCCTTCTCGTGACCGGCTTCTCGGAGTCGGCCCTCCCGCGGCTTTCTTCATGAGGGCTAAAGTCGGGTCACCTTCCGATAGCCGGCCTGGGGGACAGCCGGCAAGGGGAAGGCGGCCCCATGTCTTGGATTCTTGAGGGCCGGATCGGCTCGTAATTTTTTCGGAAGGGCCAGGGGGAGCCGGCTAGGCTACCCATGGCTATTTACTCTGACAAAAACGAAGACAAAAACCCAACAACGAGGAATATCATAACTTAGTGCCGGAAATGGCAAGAGTTGGAATACAAATATGGCAAGTTACATATGGGGTGTTACACCGGCGCACTAGGGCGTGAGGATGTCGTTGATGGATCCGTATGTATTTTTCTCTTTCCGTCAAATCCATGTAGTAATACTACAGTAATTATCTTACCTTTCGCATTAACTTCATAATTTTCATACATACTCCATGCATGAACGGCGCCAGAACCAAACTTCTCATTACTCTAGGCAAAATCGTTATTTTCTATCTATCGGTCGCGCCATGGAGCAGAACCAAATTTTACAAGTTACGAGTTCAAAAGGAAAAGCCTGCCATGTTCGCGTCGCACCCCCACACGGTTGGTCCGGCACACCGCTCAAGCAGGAATGTGTGCGGTGTTGCATTTTCACTTACAAGTGGGACCGCAGTTGAGCAAACCGACTATCGGCAAACCCCCACCCCGCCCACCGTGCGATGGCTGAGAAAACAGGAGGGAGAAGAGATGGCTGTAGCACGGAATCCAAGAAAATTGGTGTCGAATGGGACTCGTGTGGGTGGCATGTGCCGTACTGCTAGACGTGAATGCTGCCCATGCCACCCCACTATATCAAGCCTATATCGAGGTACGTATAACAAATTTCCTGCAGTCCATGCTCAGCCCTCCTCTATCTCTCTTCTCAGCCAGCCAGCGGACACGCGGAGCCCATCATCTATTTGCTCACATGCGGCCCCACATGTCAGTGAAAACGCAAGAGGACCCACTGAACCTGCACATCTTTCACCTCGACGTGCTAGTGATGAAAAACAAATCCAATAAAGATCTTCGGTGGCCGCTTTTGGAGTTACTCATGAGTAGTAAGATTCTATTTATAGTTTAACCCAAGATGCACATCTCGTGGCTTCAACTACCACTCTATTTTCTTTCATGACACGACCTGGATGCTGGATGTCCCACGTGTCGGCAAAAGGAGGAAGAACCCGACCAAATCTTCGGTTGTGCTCTCGGATTAGACTAGTTGTGCTAACTTATAATTTTTATTGTGTACTCCCTCCGTTCCAAAATACTTGACTTCCATTTCTCCAAAAATGGATGTACCTATATACTAAAACATGTCTAGATACATATATATTTTGACAAATAGAAGGCATGTATTGTGCAATGGAGGGAGTAGAATGGATGCAAGTTTTTGTATTGGGAAGAAGTGTACATCCATATATTGATAGAGCACAATTTAGTAGATGTTCTATCACTTTTAGCTAGCACAGAGGCTAGAGATGAGATTAGTGCACTTGTTGATACTCCTACTAGAATAGAGGCTAGACATGAGACTAGATGCGAGGAAGCAATGTCTACTTCTTTACACTCGAAGAAGAAAGAAGCACGCAAGATCGAGCCTCCGCAGATCAACAATGAATGCATCGAGAAGGCACTAATCCAACTTACAGGAGTAGTAAAATGTATTCTTGTGGTCCTTATTTTCTTTGGTCTTGCTTTTCTAGCCAAAATTATCATGGAGTTCATGCAAAACGGAGGTCCGTTTGGGGTCGTGCGTTGGAGTTGGCCTTACAAGTGGGACCGCAATTAAGGAAACCGACTATCGGCAAACCCCCACCTCGCCAGCCGCGCGATGGCTGAAGTTAGAGAAACGACGAGGTTGAAGAGATTGCTCTAGCACGGACTCCAAGATATAATATGGTGTCAGATGGATGTCATGGTGGTGGCGTGTGCCGTACTCCTGGACGTGAGTGCTTGTTCTGGCCCATGCCACCCTACTACTCCTACTACTTACTCCTACTATATAGTACTAGTATCGAGGATTCGAGGTGCTGGTTACGTACAGCGAAAACATTAACATATGGCTACAGTAAAAACACCCGCCCGACGCGCGAAGCATGTGAAGCTAGTACAAATAGTGTACTACTATTGTTGATTGGCCTCATCCGATAACCTGTTGCAATGCACGTACAATTATGTATTCGGAAAATATTTTTTTGCCTCGTCGCACCACTCACTCAGAGAAGCGACTCGAAAGCCATTCATAAATTTAGTAAGTTTATCACAGGCATATCATTTTATTACATACAACAGGTCATCAACCCACATCGACAACAAGGATACATTATAAATACTAAAGTTTTCACCACACAAGAAATAACAAGCAATGAAATGAACTTCAACTCAACCATTCCTCGGCATTGGAAACGCTTGCTTTGAACCACAAGTGATTCTCTGGGACGGGCCATTGATTGTCGATCTAGAAACCAACGCAGGACTGATCATCCAGGCTGAAGCGGCCTACTATATCAGTACTAGGGTAGGGAACCACCCAAATGTCCGAGGTATAGACACAGTTGCTTCTCATAAATGGTACTGTTAATGTTATGTCAACAACAGTTGGATCGCCTTTCACCATCATCGGATAGTTTTGTCCAAGGAAGAGCGAGTTTTCTCCAAGACTATCAATTCTGTACTAGGGAGAAGGAGTTGGCGCTAGCACACTAGTATCCATCCCGAATACCATGCAACGGGTGTTGTAATAGGTCCGGAGAGTGCGACCATGGGAGACTACACCTGCTTCCTTAGCAGTAACATCATCAGTGGGCTGTATACACACAAGAAGAGGTGATCCATCGGAATTAGTTGCCAGGCGCCACAGAGTATATGGGCGCTACTCGTCCTCATGCTTGTGATCATCACCATCGTCATCTCCCCCTTGGTTATAAATTTTTTCAAGTATAGGTGGTGGGATGTTCACAGGACCTTGGAAACACAAGAAGAAGGTTAATTAGTAAAGAGAAACTTGCTAACCCGCATTCATGTGGATGAAACAATTATAATTATGGTGGAAGACAAACGTACCGAAACTATGAGGATCCCATGCAAAAACAGTGCCACGAGTGGTGGCAGCAAACACAAGGCCCTCGTATTGAATTGCATCACAGTACTCATCCGTGTACAGAAACTGGTTTTTGAGCAATATACATCGAGTCGAACCACCAAGGACGGCAACAAGCTTGTCGAAGATAGCAACAACTTCATAGTTGTTGTAATTCCAAGAGAGGTTGGGAACTCGACAAATTGCTATCTTCCGTAGAAGACAGTCACCATGATCGTATTTGAACGTGCGTACAATACCAGTGTGCTCAACCTCTAGGCAGTCTGCTGAGATTTTTGGAAGTGGAACCCGGTCACGAGTGTACACATTCACAGGTTCCCACTCGCAGTTGGACCCAATGTAAACAACCCAATCTCCATTTGCGCCCGCCCAAGCCTTGCCCTCAAGCGATGGCATCTTAACATCATACGTATCATTATCAAGCGGCATCAACTGGCACAGGGCGAGGCCTCCGTCGTGCCAGCGCCAGTCATCAGGGTCACGGCGAAGAAGATAGGGGAGATCAAACTGCTCCTTGACTCTTGGGTTCTTTGTAATGATGTTATTAGTTGATTCAAGAATGGGCTTGAACGAACCTGCCATGCTAGCCGAGGTGATGACGTCGCACCGATCAATGAGTTCCTCCACCACGTCATCTTTCAGATCGGGGCAAGAATAACGGGGTCGTTTCCGGCCTGTTCCCTCCATGGAGAAGACGATCGAACAATGGCATAAGAAAGGGTGAAGGGCTGAAGGAAAATGGAGGAGGGAGAGGAAGAGCGTGTGACAACAATTCCAAATCGGGAGGGAAAGGCGAAGAGTCGGTGGACAGTTGCGAGTTTGCCACGGTTCACGAAGAGGCGCCCCGGCCTACACGTCCGTTCGGAAATACTCCTACTACTCGTCGTCGTCTCACTGATATGTTGGAACGGGACCACATGTCAACGAAACATGGTGTGTAATTTCTCATGCAAAATGCGATCTGGCCGCGTTAGCCCGAGGTGCCACATTAGTTATCGACCTTTATTCTTTTAATGGCGTGCCGATCAGTTTTGAAGCACGACTAACTGGTACTGTACGCAGAGAAAATATAAACTACTCTACCACTACTCCACCTCCAGTACTAGTAGTATAAAAAAGATATATAGGCTAGAGCTTGAGCGCTTTATTGCTAAGGGCTGCCCACTTGCTTCTCACACTATCACCCTCTCTCCAGATCTAAAAAAAGATGGCCCCTCTCTCCCTCCTCACCGGTGGTCACAGATCTGCCAGGGAAGAAAAGGACGTGCAGTGTTGATGCATTCGTGGTCGGCGAGCGAGGTCACGCACTGACGACAAGGCCGTCCTCTCAGACCTAGCGCCCGCGCGGGATGGCCTCCGTCCCCAAGCTCGCTGCCGTAGTGTGTGCGGAGGACAACGACCATGAGCGAAGCCACTTCCCACAGACCCTCAGGTATACTACCTCTTTTCGAACCATAACCTTGTTCTATTGCCCCATCTGCCACGTCATTGCATGTGGATCTTTTTCCACTCCACCATCTTCCCAATTTGCTATCCTCTGCTCTGATGGCCACGCAGACGAAAACCATAATTTGCACTATTAAAGGAAACCCTACTTCATGCAGACTAATCCATGTCTGGGTTGAAAAAGGAAAGGAAGGGAGACTGTACTGTCCGAGAGAGTAGGCATCAAACCCGCATCTAGGTTGAAAAGGGGAAATCAGTAGCTAAGGAACAAGTCTCGTGTCTCTTGGTTGAAGAAGGGTAGAAAGGCATGACAACGCAATAGAGAATGACCAAGTCGATCGGTTTGTTGTCCTCGCATAGGAAAAAGGTGGCTAAAGAGAACAAAAATGGGACGTAATCCACATATGCTGCCTGGCTCTGGGCAACCATACCTCCCTTACCACTCTGCGTCCGTGGAGGTACATCGTACTGGTGCGCCCACTGTCCGAATGGGCCTCCCATGCTCTTACTGCCACTTTTTTTGCTGTTAGTATAACGCCAGCAGTCAAGTTAAGCAATGCTACTGCTAAAGTGATGCCACATTTAACTAATGCCGCTCTCAGTCTAATGCCACCGATAAATTTAAGCAATGACATTTAATGTCGCTGGATTATTTCAGGGTTAGCTGTTGATTGTGGATGTATTAAAGATTTTTCAGCTAAGGCATTCTAATGTTGTTGCACAGCCAATATACCAATGATGAAACTTGTTACTACCTTCAGATTTTTGCACTGTTAATGCTTATAGATTACATACCTCACTTTCATGAGATAAGTTAATTTTTTTTGTACAATGTCACCAAAATGCCAAGGCGCTGATGTCATTTTATTTTGGTTAAACTGCACAGACAATTATGAAGACAAGAGGAAAGGTCAAGAGTGGGCACCTCCTCCTCTGACTATTCTCTTGATTCGTTCGATCAAGTTTTTATGTTTGATCGATTATCAAGATTGGGATAGCAATTTTTAAGGTCCCCCCAAGTTTGAAATGATATTTACCTTAGAGGTACATGGTTTGCAATTTTTTAAACTGTCATTAGTTAATAATGCTAGTTACCTTCAGACTTTTGTATTTGGTTTAATGCTCATGCACATCTACTATACCAATGCTGAAACTTGTTACCTTTACATTTTGTATTGTTAATTCTTATAGAAACCTTCCAGTGCTAGAGTTTATTGAAATCTGTTCAGTAAAACCATTGTACTGTACCCTGTAATAAACTAACTACTCTATTGTTGCACTAGCCACTGTATTAGTGTATATTTGTAGTATTCGATGGTGTTGCATTAGCGTATGGACATAAATAAAGTGTGGCAAGCTTTCCCAGATATGTGCTCAAGAAAACTACTACCTGTTTTTCTAAATACTAGACATTTGGGTACTTAAATTGAACCGTGAAAACGTCTTATATTAAGGAACAAAGGGTGTAGAGTTCACTCAAATTATGCCGGTAAAGCTAGTCACACCTTTGTTAAAATTAATGTCCATTATGTTATTGGAGGAGGTCTGTATGTTTGTCTCTAATGCCTGTCGACTACATACCTGACATCATAATGTAATGTTAAGTCATTTCCTTTTGTACAGTGTCACTGAATTGTCAAGGCGGTGATGGCATTTTATTTTGGTAGAACTGCATAAAATTTGCTTAAAAGAAGAGGAAATGTCAGGAATGGCTCAGTTTTTTAGAAAAAAACTATGTATACCTTCCTGACATCAGCCGTCGTTGCTTTATTTATTCCTTCAAACAGGTGGTTAGAAATAGTCTTGCTACCTTTTCCCATTAAGAAATTGGAATACTTATATTTGTGAGTCTATGCTTCAACTAGTGCCACTTTTAGAGTAATCACACTTTCAATATCTATGCAAACAGGGATGCTCGATTTTAGTGGAACTGCACAAAAAGTCCAACTGGTTCAACATTAGGAGCATGTTTTTTCCAAACCTTTATATCCAATTGGTGGCATTATGAGCTTTTCATTACGAAGGTACATGGTTTCCTACTATCTTGCTACTCTTTTTGTATTGTCATTAGATAGTCATACTAGTGGTTTGCATGTGAATTTATTGGCAGGGTGGACCTACATTGGAGGTGCAGGACGGGATTCAATGATTGGATGCTCAATTTCGGTTGTATCGATTTCACCTCTTCCATCACTGCGAACATGGATATCCTTGGTCTGATGAAGAATAAGTGCTATATTTCTGCTCTGAACCAACAAATCAATTCAGTATGAAATTGTCCAGGGCAAAACATAATTGTATCAGATTGTCCAGTGCAGAACATGATAGATGCTAAGTGGAAGAGACATGTTTAAACTGAAAATACAAGGTGTGGTATATATTTACTAGCTGCTTGATATTTGTGCAGACAGAGATGTCTGCCCATTGCTATTTGGCAAACAAACAAAGTGTCCGCAATTTTGGTTGAACTGCACAAGAGAATAGTATAGTCACTGCATGCAGTGCCATTTGAAAATAGATACAGAAAGATTGGATAGTCACTTCATGGATTGCAGAAAAGTAGTATTGTACTATTTATTGGCCAACACTAGGTGCTTCATTGCTTTGGTCTGATTATACAATGGGCACCATTTTGCCTAAGTTAAAGTTTGTATTCCGAAAATAGTCTTGCGGTGTGATCGAGAGAAGACCAAATCATATTGCAGTGGATGTTCCTCCATCATGTGTGGTTCATTCTCATGGTTCCAGCTATTGGTGAAACCACTTACATTTGCAAGAGGAATTGTAGACTTCACAAACAAATTTGTCTTTCAGTCTGTACTGAATGTTGGCCAAGAGAAGCATCCATGTTAGTAGGAAGAACAAATGTTTTTCTAAATCTTTGCTTTTGGAGCTACATATTTGTATATGATCTATGAATCATTGATACGCATTAACATGTTAATCTTATGTATGGGAATCATACTAGTTAGTTTTAGTTGCGACGCAAGATCCGACGTGGCTGATCTTTGCTTTTGGAGCTACATATTTGTATATGATCTGTGAATCATTGAGATGCATTAACAGTTACTTATTTCTATTCGCTCAGTGTTTACAAGTTACTGATCGATCACTAGCTAGCCTACAAATGCGCTCCTGGCAGTTTTATTTGCGACGCAAGATGCAAAGTGGCAGTTTTTTGAATAAAAATGCCTACCTCTAAAGAAACTGACAAGCTACACTATCGATCCTACACGGATAAAAATGCCTACCTCTGAAGAAGTTTAAGCCTAATTAATTCTGTGAGCAAAGCAGCAAGACCAAGTCATGGCAATAATTAACGGCATGCAGAAGTTTAAGCCTAATTAATTACAGCAATTTAAGTGGCTGCTTGCGTGCCCTCGGCTGCGACTCATTGCTTGCTGCTTCGCGTACTGCCTGCGAGCGATTCTGAGTGCCTGCATGCAGCCGGCCGTAATTAAGGCAGCTAACTGATGCGAAAAAATATACGCTTTAATTGTTGCGGGCTTTTTAAATCCATGGAATTATTATTAACAAGGAGGGAGATGATTCCAGTGCACTCATTTGACCGCCATGCCGGCGTGCGACCCAGACGGGACGGGACGACACAGTCATAATTTCAGTTTCTCTAGTTTTCCACGGCAAGCTGGCGCGCTAAGCCATTATGCATTGAATTCCAATCACCGTCGCGCTACCTTCCGCCTATAAGTACTGCTTCCTGACCTTCTCCGGTGCCACCGTGACCCAACTCGCCATATCCTCATAAGCCCCCACCGGCCCGACGTTGCTCGCCACGTACGCCATGCCCCCGCCCGTCCGCGGTAGGCGACGCCGGAGGGCGATCACCACCGGAACTAGTGTTCGGGTTTTTACCGGAAGGCAGACGGAGGGAGGAAGCATTTTATCTATCTTTAGATGGAAACGCGGAGATCGAGGAGTTGTTGGAGCGCGACTGCATGGCGGAGGAGCAGGAGTTTTTGGAGCGTGACCGCCTGGAGGAGGAGCAGTGTATGGCCGATTTGCACCGCCAACGGGACATGGAGCAGCAGCGCACCGACGCTCTAAGTCGCAAGCAGAGCGCCCGCAACTAGGCCAACTACGTGGAGGCCGACGCCTGGCAAATAGCCCTGGAGGCTGTCGAGCACGCACACGTTCGCGACGCCGATTTTTACTACCAGCTCGTCAAGTGGGTTTCCCTCTTGGAAGTTGAAGCTTTGGTGGACCATGTCGGCATGGAAAGGGCCAATGCACGTGAGCAACACGCCCTATCGCACCTCTTGCAAGTCCGAGGCGAGGCGCACGACGCCGGTGCTGGCGTTTAACGTGTACCACAGATGGCGACCGGCATCGTCTAGTTAGCTAAGAGTAAGTTAGTACTTGTACGCTACTAGAGTATTAGTGGGAGTAGATAGTTAACTTGGCTATGATGGTTGTCAACATGGAAGTTTAGTACTCTATATGTGGATCAGACCTGTTACTTTGCTCTGAATGTTGAACTTTCCGTTTGAACGTATGGAATGGGCTGTTATTTTTTTAAATGGGTTGTATTTGTCCTCCACGGGTTTAGAGGCTGACTTGTGGGCCTAGCAAGTTGACGCGTACACAATCAGGAAATGATTGTACGTGGAGAGGATGATAGAAGGGACCCGCCAAGGTCATGGCAGTACACAAGCAAGTGCCTCCTTATTTCAAGCCAATAAAAAAATGGCTCCTCCTAGTGGATTTCTGACATCTGGGTCCCATGCCATTGTCAACGTAGTCAATAAACGAGAGAATTGCACAACGAGCGGCTGACACCAGGGACCCAGCAGCTTGCCCAGTTATTTTTGTTTTGGGTTAATTTGATAAATGCCACTCCAAATCTGGTGTATCCGAGAAATGCCACTGCAATTTACAAACTTTGAAAAATGCCATTTCATGCCATTTCTAGTGGCATTTTTTGAAGTCTGGAGTGGCGTCTTTCAAAGTTTGCAAAAATTGCAGTGGCATTTTTCAAAGTTTGGAAATTGCAGTGGCATTTTTATGAATCGCCATAATATGAGTGGCATTTATCTAATTTATTTTTGAGACGGAATCAGGGTGTCAACTGGGCTGTGCGGGACACTCTCGCATGTCTAGACAACCTTTTCTTTTATGTTTACCGCAGACCAGCCCAGTAGTTTTTTTTCTTTCTGAAAATGGCTAGCCCAGTTTTTTTGTGATTTGTCAAGTAAGTCGCTTTATCAGGCCTGTTGAGCTGCAAATCTTTCAAGACAAGGAGAGCTTCATTCGGCTGACCGAGAAAATGGTCTATCAGTAATGAGAAATGGGATGTACATTTTTAAAACACATCAAACCGGCAATTAGTTTCAAATATCTTTTTTTCATTTTGAGATTTTAAATTGCATTAATTTTTATGCGTGGACAATTTATTGGATTTTATATTGATATACATTTATTTTTAAAATCAGTTTGAATGTGACTCAAAATTTCGGGATTAAAAACAGTTCAGACCGCACCGACATATGCAAAATTTTGTTTAATTTTTTAACGAGAGAAGTGCATATTTCAACCCTCAACTTTTGCCCTAGTCTAATTTACAACCCCGAACTCCAATACCATCTAAATTACAACCCCCAACTCTCAAAACCGGCAAGGATTCAACCCTCCTGTCTCTGTTGACCGGTTTTGACCTGATTGACCGGTTTTGACCAGTCAACAGGTCCAGTCAGCATGCCACATCAGCAAAAAATGCAAAATTTCCAAGGAAACAACCTGTAAAGTCGAAGAAAATCCAGGAAAAGAAATAAGAAATCCAATTTCCAAAAACACAGAAAATAAAAAAACGAATTTCCAAAAAAAATCCAGAAAAAACCCAAAAACTCAAACTCCAGAAAAAATCATTTTTATTTTCCCTAGCTTTTTTCGCGAACAATTTTTTCGGAATTTTGCCTTCTTATATTTTTTCCCTGATCTTATAGATTTTTATTTACTTTTTCTTGAAGTTTTGAAAAAAATTCTGACATGGCATGCTGATTGGACCCGTTCACTAGTCAAAAGTGGTCACCCTAGGTGAAAAACGGTCAACAGGGAGGGGAGGGTTGAATCCTGACCGGTTTTGAGACTTGGGGGTTGTAATTTAGACGGTATTAAAGTTCAGGGTTGTAAAATAGACTAGGGCAAGAGTTCAGGGTTGAAATATGCACTTCTCTCTTTTTTAACCGTGGCCTGTAATGCTAATAAAAAGAATACGGGCTCCAAAAAACCCGTAAGAATTAGCAAATGGGCTGTAAATTATTTGAAATAATGGCAGATGGGATGTATGCTGTTTTCCATAGATTTGAGCCTTTTCACAGATGGCCTGTATACTGTTGGATGTCCATCCAACGGCCGTCGTGCTTCTTCAATCTCTGCTCTTCCTGCTCCAGCTGCTCAAACAAGCGCTGGCGGGACTGCCTGCTCCCTCCTTCCCGCGACCGGCTCTGCTACCGCGCAGGCCTCACCGCCCCATCATACTCCCATCGCTGGCCTAGCCATCCCTCTACTCACGCACACCTGCTGTTATTCTCCGGCGACGGCAGACGAACCAATAAACCCTCGTACAGTCATACTCCCCTCCGCGTGGGAAACAAAAACAACTGCCGAGTCTTCCCTGCCTCCATGTCGTTCCCTTCCTAGGCCTCGCCGTTGTCCACCGCCCTGGTGCTCTCGGCGTGGCGTGGTCAACATGGTCAACGACCGACATGCATCTGAAGTGGACTGTACGTGGAGAGGCTGACAGCTGGGTCCACGGCCGCACGCAAGGAAATGCCTCCTTATTACGCGCAAAATAATGATTCCTCCACCTGACATTTGGGACCCACCGAAAGGGCCTCTGTATTTTGCGAAAAAACGTTACCGCCGCTGACAGCTCGGACCCACCAGCTATATCTTCGCACGCAAGGAAGTGCCTCCTTATCACGCACAAAAAAATGAATATTTCCCTTGCTAGTTGGGACCTAGTATAGTGGGCCTACTAAGTTGACGAGGATGAAGGGCTTTGTCAACTTAGTCAATACGCATGATTCTAGCTCGACTGACCGTACGATGTCCATCCAACGGCCGTAGTGCTTCTTCAACCTCTGGTCTTCTTGCTCCAGCCGCCCAAAGCAGCGCCGGTCGTGTCGCCTGCTCCTGCCTCCCGTGGCCGGCTATGCTGCCGCGGAGGCCTCACCGCCCCCATACTACTCCCACCGCTGGCCAGGCCATCCCTCCACTCCACTCACCCACACCCCCTGTTATTCTGCGGCAACGGCAGCCCAGCCGAACCAGTGAACCCTCGTACTCCTCTCCGCATGGGCATCCACTGTCGCGTCTTCCCCGGCTCCGCGTCGTCCCCTTCCTAGGCCTCGTCGTCGTCCACCGTCGTGGTGCTCTCGGCGCGGCGTAGTCAATGTGGTTAACGACCGAATTCCATCGGAAGAATACTGTACATGGAGAGGCTGACAGCCGGGTCCATGGCAGCCGCAAGGAAGTGCCTCCTTATTACGTGGAAAATTATTATTCCTCCACCTGACAGCAGGGACCCACCGGACGCCCACCAGTATTTCGCGAAAAAAACGTTTGCCCCTGACTGTTGGGACCCACCCAAGGACCACCGTATTTCACGAAAAAAACGTTCCCCCTGCTGTCAGCTCAGACCCACCGGAAGTGCCTCCTTATTACACACAAAAAATGAATACCCCCTGCTAGCTGGGACCCACCTTGGTGGGAGGCTGACTTGTGGGCTTACTAAGTTGACGGGGACGGAGGGCTTTGTCAACTTAGTAAATATAAATGATTCTAGCTCCAGTGACCGTACGATGTCCATCCAACGGCCGTAGTGCTTCTTCAACCTCTGGTCTTCTTGCTCCAGCCACCGAAAGCAGCGCCGGTCGTGCCGCATGCTCCTGCCTCCCGTGGCTGGCTGTGCTGCCGCGGAGGCCTCACCGCCCCCTACTATTCCCTCCGCTGGCCAGGCCCTGCAGCGACAGGATCCTCACACAGCAGCCGAACTAGTGAACCCTCGTACTCCTCTCCGCACGGGCTTCCACTGCCGTGTCTTCCCCGGCTCTCCGTCGTCCCCTTCCTAGGCCTCGCCGTCGTCCACCGCCCTGGTGCTCTCGGCGCGGCGTGGTCAACGTGGTCAAGGAACGACTTCCATCGGACGTGGACTGTACGTGGAGAGGCTGACAACTGGGTCCACTGCCGCAGCAAGGAAGTGCCTCATTACGCGGAAAATAATGATTCCTCCACCTGACAGCTAGGACCCACCAGACAGGCCACTGTATTTCGTGAAAAAAACATTTCCCCCTGACTGCTGGGACCCACCAGCTACATCTTCGCACGCAAGGAAGTGCGTCCGGGCAAAAAAAAAACGATTCGCCCCCCTGACTGCTGGGACCCACCAGCTACATCTTCGCAGGCAAGGAAGTGCCTGACAGTCGCGACCCACCTGGTCGAAGCGTACGTAGCGTTGTCATTCTGGTCACGAACGTGTACGTACATATATACTGGTGGATGTAGAGGCGTGCACGTGTCGTAGTAGAGGCGCGCACGTAGCATGTACACGTACGTACAACGACCAGGGTGCAAGAAAGAAAATACGGCCACGTATGTGTACATACGGGCGGGGTCTCAAACGCCTACTCACGCATACGTATGTCCAGGGCTCGTGTAGATGGCTGGGTCGGAATGGAGAAACAACGTCGTCGTCGTGTTCATGGGGAGGCAATGGAATGCGTCATGTTCATGGGGAGGCAACGGAATGCGTCGTGTTCATCGGGAGGCAACTGAACGCGTGGGAGCCAACCGGCTGGGTCGGAACGGAATGCATGGTCGTGTTCATCGGGAGGGCTTGGATGGAACAGGCGATGGAAACAAGGCCTGGTGTACCGCACAATGGAGGAAACGGACCTCCTACATTTGGAACGGGGTCCTGTTGATCGGGAGGGGTCTAGCGTACCACAAAACGGAGGAAACAGACCTCCTACGGTCGAAACGGGGGTCCTGTTGATCGGGAGGGGTGTGGCGTACCGCAAAACGGACGAAATGGACCTCCTACGGTCGAAACAGGGATCCTGTTCATCGGGAGGGGTGTGATGTACCACAAAATGGGACTCCGCGGGATAGTGTTCATCTCCACCATCGACCTCCTCTAGCCTCCACGGGCTACCGTCGACCTCCTCCAGCCTCCACGGGCTCCTGTTCATCCATCCTCCATCGCGCACTACTCCACCGGCTACTGTTCAACCACCCTCCACCGTTTACTGTTCATCCAGCCCTCCACACCACGGGGTCCTGTTCAACCACCCCTCCACGGGCACCCCTCCATCGTCTACTGTTCATCCAGCCCTCCACCACACCACGGGGTCCTGTTCATCCAGAGGCAACGCCATCGCTCACTATTCATCCACCCCCCCCCCGCAGCGCTCACTGTTCATCCCAGAGGCAGCATCGAAAGGCTTCAGTTAGCAGCAGTAGCGAAGGAATCACTCAATCGGATTCAGTTAACATCCATCGATCGATCGCTCGGGTTCAGTAACGCGTAGCCTGTAGTGCAATCGCTCGGGTTCAGTTAGAGCCCAACGCCTCGCTCGGGTTCAGTTAGAGCCAACGCCTCGCACACATGCGCGTACGTGTACGAGAGAAACGCGCATCGCTCGGCCCCTGACCTCCCACCGTAACCGGGAACTCCACGAAATTTTCCTCCCCCTCGCTTCTACCACGATTTTTTCCGTCATGGACGACCCAAAGAATGTCATGCAGCTGCATCTCCGGCCCGCCCAGGACGAAAAGCCCATTTTCTGTCATGATGTTTTGTCATAGAAGTAGGAGCCCACCACATCTATGATGATACCGGGTTTTGTCACAATTATCGTCATAGAAGTGTCATATGTATGACAGAATTTTTTTCGTTTGGCCTAAATTGTCATGGATGCGTCTTTTTTGTAGTGAGTAGGACTCCTCCTGGCGCGCCTCCTCCTGGCCGGCCGCACCTCCCCCCTTGCTCCTTTATATACGGGGGCAAGGGGGCACCCGAGAGACACAACAATTGATTTGATCTTTTAGCCGTGTGCGATGCCCCCCTCCACCATATTCCACCTCGATAATACTGTAGCGGTGCTTAGGCGAAGCCCTGCGTCGGTAGAACATCATCATCATCACCACGTCGTCGTGCTGACGAAACTCTCCCTCAACACTCGGCTGGATCGGAGCTCGAGGGACGTTATCAGGCTGAACGTGTGCTGAACTCGAAGGTGCCGTGCGTTCGGTACTTGATCGGTCAGATCGTGAAGACGTACGAGTACATCAACCGCGTTGTGCTAATGCTTCCGCTTTCGGTCTACGAGGGTACGTGGACAACACTATCCCCTCTTGTCGCTATGCATCACCATGATCTTGCGTGTGCGTAGGAGTTTCTTTGAAATTGCTACGTTCCCCAACATAGGGATCAAACCCTAACAAATCTAACTCAATTACATGATAAATCTCATCCAACCCATCACCGTCCAGCAAGCCTATGATGGAATTACTCACGCACGGCGGTGAGCATCATGAAATTGGTGATGGAGGATGGTTGACGATGACGATGGCGATGGATTCCCCTCTCTGAAGCCCCAAACGGACTCCAGATCAGCCCTCCCGAGAGAGATTAGGGCTTGGCAGCGGCTCCGTATCATAAAACGCGATGAATTCTTCTCTCTAATTTTTTTCTCCCCGAACGTGAATATATAGTGTTGGATTTAAGGTCAGTGGAGCTCCAGGGGGCCCAGAGGCAGGGGGCGCGCCCTGGGGGGAGTGGGCAGGCGCGCCTCCCACCCTCGTGGACAGGGTGTGGGCCCCCTGGCCTTGATTCTTTCGCCAATATTTTTTATTATTTCCAAAAATAATCTCCGTGAAGTTTTAGGTCATTCCGGGAACTTTTGTTTCTGCACAAAAATAACACCATGGCAATTCTGCTGAAAACAGCGTCAGTCCGGGTTAGTTCCATTCAAATCATGCAAGTTAGAGTCCAAAACAAGGGCAAAAGTGTTTGGAAAAGTAGATACGACGGAGACGTATCAAGGACCCATGGAGGATGACATGTGTCTATGGGGAGGTGCAGACCCATCTTAGACACCAAACGTGGACTGTACTTAAAAATATCAGTACTTTAAATGGCCTTCCATGGTTGTGCATAGGCGATTTCAATTAAGTGTTACGTCCAAGTGAGCATGAAGGTGTAGGAGAACGCAATAATGCACAAATCCAGGCATTCAGAGACACGGTGGACATTTGCATGTTGCTTGATTTGGGCTATAAGGGCTGTTTCTGGACGTTTGAGAAGAAAGTGACTGGTGGCTCATTTACTCGATGCCGTCTTGACAGGGCGTTGGCAAATTCAGATTGGTTGGCGAGATTCCCGTTAGCCTCTATAACACACGAGGTTGCGGCGTCATCGGACCATATGGCTTTGCTTCTGGATCTTAGAAGAGTTAAGGGCGAAAGGGCAAAGCGGGAGTTTAGATACAAGACCATGTGGGAGACTCAAGCGGGCATGAGAGATATGTTGGTTCAAAGCTGGGAAACCGAAGATCCCTGCAACTCGGTAGAAGATATACGATGCAAGATCGAGAACCTGGCTAAAGGACTTGACAGATGGAGTAATGACATGTTCGGAAGCGTGAGGAAGGAAATCAAGCATCTAAAGAAAATGCTAGAAGAGCTGCAGTCTGATCCTTTACGGACGGGGCCGTCACATGTTGAACTCAAAATAAATGAACATCTCATTGAAATGTATCACCGTAAGGAGATAATGAGGCGCCAGAGGGCGAGGGTAGATTGGCTGACGGCAGGTGACAAGATGTAACGCCCACGACGCGGCTATATCTCCCACGTATCGAAGCTCGATTTAGAGGCATAACCGCATTGTAAGCAATATCACAAGAGGGGTAATCTTTACACATCCCATGTACTGAATAAGAAAAGAGGTACATAGTTGGCTTACACTCGCCACGTCACACAATAGCATAAATATCATTACATTCATCCAGATACAATCAAGGTCCAACTACGGAACCAAAATAAAGACAACCCCAAATGCATAATGTCCCCGATCGACCCAACTGGGCTCCACTACTGATCGTCTGGAAAGGAAATGTAGTACCGTCATGAGTCCTCATCGAACTCCCACTTGAGCTCAGTCGAATCTCCTGGAGCGGTATCGTTGGTCCCTGCATCTGGTTTTGGAGTAATCTGTGAGTCACGGGGACTCAAAAATCTCACACCCTCGCGATCAAGACTATTTGAGCTTATAGGTAGGTAAAAGGTATGAGGTGGATCTGCAACAAGCACTAGCATATAAGGTGGCTAACATACGCAAAAGAGAGCGAGAAGAGAAGGCAAGGCACAGTCGAGAAACTATGATCAAGAAGTGATCCTAGAACAACCTACTTTCAAGCATAACACGAGACCGTGTTCTCTTCCCGAACTCCACGGAAAAGAGACCATCACGGCCACACACTCTGTTGATTCGTTTTAGTTAAGTTAAGGTTCAGGTTTTCTACAACCGGACATTAACAAATTCTCGTTTGCCCATAACCGCGAGCACGTCTTTCGAAAGATCAAATCCCTGCAGGGGTGTCCCAACTTAGCCCATCGCAAGCTCTCATGGTCAACGAAGGATATTCCTTCTCCCAAGACAATCCGATCAGACTCGGAATCCCGGTTACAAGACATCTCGACAATGGTAAAACAAGTCCAGCAAGACCACCCGCTGTGCTGACAAATCCCAA
This sequence comes from Triticum dicoccoides, assembly GCF_002162155.2. NCBI lineage: Eukaryota > Viridiplantae > Streptophyta > Magnoliopsida > Poales > Poaceae > Triticum > Triticum dicoccoides. Next base: position 441,338,950 of record NC_041380.1, on the reverse strand, counting down.
TAGTAGCTGCACATATCTCGTTCTCAGGGCACACCGGATGAACACTACGTACAACTAAAACCAACCCTCAAGTTTCCCCGAGGTGGCGCTGCAAGTGGCTCTATTTTGGACCAACACTCAGAGGAGCACTGGCCCGGGGGTTTAAAATAAAGATGACCCTTGAGTCCGCGGAACCCAAGGGAAAAAGAGGCTTGGTGGCAAATGGTAAAACCAAGGTTGGGCCTTGCTGGAGGAGTTTTATTCAAGGCGAACTATCAAGGGGTTCCCATTATAACCCAACCGTGTAAGGAACGCAAAATCAAGGAACATAACACCGGTATGAGGGAAACTAGGGCGGCAAGAGTGGAACAAAACATCAGGCATAAGGACGAGCCTTCCACCCTTTACCAAGTGTATAGATGCATTAAAGTAGACAAGATATAATAATGATATCCCAACAATAAACATGTTCCAACAAGGAACAAACTCCAATCTTCACCTGCAACTAGCAACGCTATAAGAGGGGTTGAGCAAAGCGGTAACATAGCCAAACAACGGTTTGCTAGGATGAGGTGGGTTAGAGGTTTGACATGGCAATATGGGAGGCATGATAAGCAAGTGGTAGGTATCATAGCATAGGCATAGCAAAAGATCGAGCATCTAGCAAGCAAAGATAGAAGTGATTTCGGGGGTATGGTCATCTTGCCTGTAAAGTTCTCTGAGTTGACGTTAGCTTGATCCTCGTAAGCGTACTCAACGGGTTTCTCGATCACATACTCATCTCTCGACTCTACCCAAAGCAAGAACACAAACAAAGGGAACCACAATCAACCATGTGCAATGCACAAACAACATGATGCAAAACATGGCATGATATGCGAGATGTGATATGCAATGCACATGCATGCTTCGGAAAGGAATGATTGAACCTGGCCTCAAATTGGAAAACCAAGAGTTCCACTGGAAAGATGAGTTGATTTCGGTCGAAATCGATATAAAGATCACCGGAATCGGATGCACGGTTTGCAAATGACAAGCAAAACAAATATGGCACCGATCTGCGATTAACAGCACGAGGCCATCTAAATGCATCAAGAAAAATAAGTTACATCACTCTAACATAACAAAAAAGCACATGGCAGGGATCCGCTCAAGATGCTTGACAAAAGATGAACACTGAGCTACGGCTAATTCACTCAATGGCAGGTTCAAACAAGCATGGCAAAAGTGCAAAAGATAATAGGTTACAGACTTTGTGAAAATAACATGTCAGGAATTTAACATCAGGAAGCAATGTTTAGAGCACGATAACAACATGCTACAGGAACATATCATGGCAAATCAAGGAATGTCATGAAACTACACAAAGCATATAACAAAAGTCCCCTACTGACCATAAGCCAAAAGGGATCAGAAAATACAATGGCAACCATGTGAACATAGCAAGTTTCGTTAACAGATTCAGACTTAGCAGAAAACTGAAACATGGCAAAACAGATATTAAGTAGGCATGTTTAGGAGCTCGATGCACTCACCACAAGGAATTGCATGACAAACTAAGCATACACCCAACAAGTAGGCATGATAAATAAGCTAAACATGGCAAGAACACTCTCATAGCATGCAAGGATAAACTATAACAACCTCGGCAAAAATGCTTAACATGTAAACATTCTGCCAGGAACATTTTATAGCAAAAGTAGAGCTCGATTGAGTCAAGCTAGGGTGCTCCATAATTGCAAACAAAGACATGGATGGATAGAGCACAACAATATCTCCAAAACATCCTTACTGATCATGCTCAAAAGAGGCATGGATCACTCTGTAGCAACAAGAATACATGGCATAAAAATATAATCAGGAAAATGACTTAGAAGATTTCTAAGTCCCTGAAATCAGCAACATTACGAGAGCTACTTTGCATGCTTGGGCTAGTCACCACAAAGATCACAAAAAAACATGGCATACACCCCTGAAAAGATGGCATGGCATACTTCAAAACACATGTAGGGCTCAAGTTCATAGGAGGCACACATTAAACATGGCAAAAATGACAAATATCCAATCTCTGATAAGAAACATAAACTAACATTGCATGGCACTCTTGCAACAGCATTTAGGACATCAAGATGAGGTCAAATGAACATGGTGGAATGGAATGAAATGAAGTACTCGTCGAGGCGAACAATTTGATATGCTACATGCCCAAAACGGAGCCACGGGTGAAAAGTTATGGCATGGTGAAAAATGCTAAAAATGCTGGGGACTTAGCAAAAAACGACCTTCGGGATCTTTGGGTTAGGGTGGAAAAGATCCGAGAATTTCGAGGGGAGATGCTTTTATATAGGTAGAGGGAGCTAGGAGGCTCCAAATTGAGCACGGTTTGCGGCCACGCGATCGTGATCGAACGACCAAGATGATGGAGGGGGTTTAGGTGGGTTTTGGACCACTTTGGAGAGGTGTTGGGCTGCAACACACACGAGGCCTTTTTGGTTCCTCGGTTAACCGTTGGAGTATCAAACGAAGTCCAAATGGCACGAAACTTGACAGGTGGTCTACCGGTAGTAAACCAATGCCGCTTGGCAAGTCTCGGTCCAATCCAAGAACGTTTAACACCCGCACACAAAAAGAGGTAAAAGGGGACACCGGAGGACATAGGAGCGCCGGAATGCAAAACGGACAACGGGGAAAAAGCTCGAATGCATGAGACGAACACGTATGCAAATGCGATGCACATGATGACATGATATGAGATGCATGGCAAAGACAAAACAACATGAAGACAAAAACCCGACAACGAGGAAAATCATAACTTAGTGCCGGAAATGGCAAGAGTTGGAATACAAATGCAGCAAGTTACATACGGGGTGTTACACAAGAACACCAAATTCTTTCATCTACGGGCGAGTTTGAGGAGGAAGAATAATATGATAAAAGCCTTACATAATTCATTCGGAGCAATTGTAGTAGATCTAGATGAGCTCAAAGCCATGGTAAATAACTTTTACCAAACGTTATATACTTCCGAGGAGGTCCAGGGGATGGATGCAGTGCTTACTCACGTGCCAAGGAAAGTGTCTGAGAAGATGAATGCTATGTTGAAGGCAGATTACACTAAGGAAGAGGTGAAAACAGCACTGTTCCAAATGTTCCCGACAAAGGCACCAGGGCCAGACGGTTTTCCGGCACATTTTTATCAGCGCCATTGGGATATTTGTGGGGATGATGTAACAAGGGTGGTGTTGAAAATAGTCCAGGGAGAAGAGAGCCCAGAAGGTATTAATGACACCATTCTTGTTCTAATACCGAAGATAATAAATCCCACCATCCTTTCCTAGTTTAGGCCCATAATCTTATGCAACGTTATGTATAAAATTGCCTCTAAAGTGGTGGCCAACAGACTGAAGCTAGTTCTACCAGACATAATTTCGGCTAAACAATCTGCTTTTGTTCCGAGGAGGCTTATCATTGATAACATTATATGTGCATATGAGTGCTTGCATTTCATGAAGAGGTCTAAAGCGAAGACTAATAGTTATTGTGCTCTCAAATTGGATATGATGAAGGCTTATGATAGATTGGAGTGGCCTTATTTGAGGGCTATTATGATCAAGCTTGGCTTCTCTCATCGATGGATTAATACAATTATGGGCATGGTCTCTTCAGTGTCCTTTTATATTCTTTTTAATGGTGAGAAGCTTGATTCTTTCAGATCAACCAGAGGTATCTGACAGGGAGACCCAATTTGCCCTTACTTATTCTTGATTGCAGCAGAGGGCCTTTCGTGCCTCCTAAAATCCAGTACACAATCATCAATTGCAGGTATTAAGGTGGCCCCAACCGCCTCAACTATAAACCACCTTTTGTTTGCAGATGACAGTCTGTTGCTTTTTAAGGCTAATGTTGAGGGGTTAGTTGCAGTGTCAAACTAGTTGGAAACATATTGTAAGGCTTCTGGGCAACATATCAATCATGACAAGTCATCCATCTTTTTTAGCCGGGGCTGTCCAGGCTCTATGAGGGAAGCAATAAAAAATTCCTTGCAGGTTCATAATGAGTCCTTAAGTGAGCGTTATTTGGGCATGCCAACGGACGTGGGACACTCCAAGATTGGAATGTTCAAGTACTTGAGAGACTGGGTATGGGAGAAGGTAAAAGGCTGGATGGAAAAATTACTCTCTACTGCCGGTAAAGAAGTTTTGATCAAGGCAGTGGCGCAAGCAATTCCGGTCTACTCTATGGCATGCTTCCGTCTTCCTAGAGGGTTATGTGACAGTATATTTGCCATCATTAGGCAATTTTGGTGGGGGAGTAAGCAAGGCAAACAAAAAACGAACTAGGTTGTCTGGGACACTATGATACAACCAAAACAGATGGGTGGACTTGGATTCCGTGATTTGGAGATATTCAATCTAGGTCTGCTTGCGAGGCAAGCTTGGAGAATAATGAACGATGAATGCTCTCTTAGTGCTCAGGTTTTGAAAGCTGTTTACTTCCCAAACAGTACATTATTGGAGGCAGATTTGGGTCCTCATCCATCTCAGATTTGGTGAGCGGTATTAGATGGAAAGGAGATACTAGCTCAGGGAATCATAAGGAGAATTGGGGATGGGGAGAGCAGGGATATATGGTTGCATAATTGGATCCCTCGTGATAGTTTCAAAAGCCCTATTACATCCTTAGTGCCGAACCCACCACGGCGAGTATCTGATCTTATTGATACTACTACAACACAATGGAATGAGGGGCTGGTTCGCTCAGTTTTCATCCCGGTTGATGCAAACAAGATTTTAAAAATACCAGTGTGTATGCGTAGGCAGCCGGATTTTTGGGCTTGGCATGAAGAACCAACTGGCTGTTTCACCGTTCGGTCGGCATACCAGATGATATTGCGTACGAAGACAAGCAGAGAGGGATGGTGGAACGAGGCCGATGGCTCATCGACGGGGCAGAACAACAGGTTTTGGAGCACTATATGGCATATCCAGGTACCCTCAAAACTTCGTATGTTCATATGGAGACTTGCCAGACATTCTATGCCCAGCGGAGAAGTGCTTCATCATCGCCATATGGCCGAAAAAGACACTTGCTGCTTGTGTGGAGCTAGGGATACATGGAGACACACACTTCTCTCTTGCGCTCTCTCAAGAAGCGTATGGGCTCTCGCACCAGAGGAGTTGGTCGAGAAAATCATCACACACCAAGAGGAAGACGCTAAGGACTGGTTATTTGCTCTACATGAAATGCTAGATGCGCATGATTTCGTCCGTGTTGTGGTAACCATGTGGGCAATCTGGGCTGCACAAAGAAAGGCAATTCATGAGAATATATTTCAATCTCCACACGCTACAGCGGCTTTCATTAATAAGTTTCTGTCAGAGTTGGAGATAGTTAACAAAAGGGAGACGCATGTGGTACCAAGGAGAGTCATGCGGAGTGCAACGTGGGTGCCGTCAATCCAAGGTTGTGTCAAGATCAATGTTGACGGGGCAGTGGCCGTGAGAAGGAAGCATGGTTTCGTAGGAGCAATTTGCAGAGATCAACATGGCAACTTTTTGGGGGCTTCGGCCATTGTTTTCAAGCATATCACAGAGCATCAAACGCTGGAAGCCCTAATTATAAGGGAAGCTCTCTCGTTGGCGGATGATCTATATGCACGAGATATACAGGTTGCCTCGGATTGCAAGGTGGTTGTCGACGAATTGCATCATGGCAAGCTAGCTACTTATGGAGCTGTCCTTCGGGAGATATCGAAACACTCTTCTAGTTTTTTTATCATGCAATATAGGTCATGAATTTAGGAGCTCAAATTATGAAGCTCACAATCTAGCGAAACATTCTCTCTTCCTCGCGGTTGGCCGCCATGTGTGGTTAGGCCAGCCGGGAGATCTTCATTTCATCCCTGTAAACATTGTGATGGGTTAATAAAGTTTCGCGAGATTGTCAAAAAAAACAAGAGATAGAAGAATCCAAAAAAACAAGAGATCGAAGAGGACAACCAGTTCCGGAGAATTACCTCAAAAAAATCCTTCGGCTTTGGCGTCCAACCCTTGCCCACCGACCACCCCCGCCTCTCCTCCCTCAGCCTACGCGCCGCCCGCCGCCGCCATTGACGTAAGCGCCCCCTCCTCCCCCGTCGCGCTCCCGCTCTGCTGCTCCGCTCCCTTCCCTTCTCCCGCGTAATCACTTCT
>NC_041380.1:441321031-441332294 GCF_002162155.2 Triticum dicoccoides | reverse complement strand
CGGGCTCCGGCAATGGCTCCCGCCACCTCGACCCAGGCCACGTCCATGAGCTCGTCATCCGCCGCAAGCCGTACGACCTCCTGCACTACCTGAATTCCGTGCCCGGGGCGTTCGAAGACTGGATTATGTTGCTTCACGGAATTGCAAATGCGGAAGAATAAGTCTTTCGACATTCTGAAACGGCGTCGAAAGTAATTCTCCAGAAAAACAGGTGATGATGCAAAGTAGTTGCGCACCAACCGTTTGTGTGCATCAATCCGTTCTCTCCGAATGAATGCACGACCATAAACGGAAGCACCGTGCTTCGGTTTCTTCCTCTTGTGCATGGCCACTAGCATAGCAATCTCCTCTTCTTCATGCAAATCAAATACCTCGTCCGATGATGAATCATCCACGAAAGAGGAGTCAACCGAGCTCATCTACAATTCACACAACCACCGTCAAACATACTATCCAATCCCAAGTTAAATCATCAAGTTTTGCCATTTTTTACATTGGGGAATTCCGTCGAACACCTTGTGCGCGCGGTGGAAGAAGATGGCCGCCGGTTGGATTGGCTGCTGCTGACGGCTGCGGTCGGCTCCGGACGGCGGCGGTGATAAGAAATGAGCTTGGAGGCCGGCCAAGAGGAGCTTGGCGGGCGGCGAAGAATAGTTCGGTAGCCGGACGGCAGGACTAGGGTTTTACGCATCCTCGCGGCCCGAACCTGGGTAAATGATCCTTGTGCTGTCTACTAGCCCTGCTCTCCTCGCAACCCTGCGCCCCGGCAACCGTACACTACTAGGAAAAGGGCTATAGATGAAATTGACACTAATGGCGCACCAGACATGTGGTGCACCACTACTATATACTAATGGCGCACCATGTGTTGGTGCGCCATTAGTGTCCAAATACTAATGGCGCACCACATCTATGGTGCGCCATTAGTAACAAGGTTATTTTTTTTCAAAACTAGTAATGGCGCACCAGGGGATAGTGCGCCATTACTAGTTAAAACTAGTAACTGCGCACCACATCCACGGTGCACCATTAGTAAAAAAAATTCAATTTTTTTTTTCAATTTTTTTTCAAAACTAGTAATGGCGCACTAGGGGATAGTGCGCCATTACTAGTTAAACTAGTAATGGCGCACCACATCCACGATGCGCCACTAGTTATTTTTTTTCCATTTTTTTTCAATTTTTTGAAAACTAGTAATGGCGCACCGTGGGAGTGGTGCACCATTACTAGTTCAACTAGTAATGGCGCACCACTCCCACGGTGCGCCATTACTAACTTGGCCCAAAAATTCCCTCGCATGCACCCCTCCCCCCCCGTGGACCGCCTTTTCAGTTTAAAAAAAAGAAAATGACGAAAATGTCAAAAAAATAAAAGAAAATAAGTTTCCCATGTGATATGTGGTCTAGTTGTTGGGAAAATATACAAATATGAATTTCGACTTTATTTGCAAAATCTCTCCGGAATTTGTAAAATGAGCATAACTTTTGCATACGAACTCGGATTAAAAAGTTTTCTATATGAAAAATCATCTAGTCGAAAAGTTACATCCGAATTTAACCGGGGGAACCCCGTTAAACATTTTCAAAATCCTCAAAAACCTAACAAAAAAAGTTACGGGGCTTTTAAGATCTGGAGGGAAAAAATTCAAAAAATTTCAAACTTACTAGTGGCGCACCGTATGCTAGGTGCGCCACTAGTAACAGAAAAAAATTAGTTTCGATTTTTTTAGGAATTTTTTTCAAAATATGATACGTAATATGAACGGAAGTTTGAAATATTTTTTCAAAATTTCATCACACTCATGAACATGAACAAAGTCCTAAACATCAACAAGGTTTAATAGGATTGATATGCTAGATATATCAACAAGTGCCTATGAAGTGAGCTGGTGTTGGGGTTAGATAAAACTCTGAAGTTAAGCATGCTTGGGTTGGAGTAGTGTGAGGATGGGTGACCTTTCAGGAAGTTTGACCACGGAGTGCGATTTGACCTGAGATTAAGCATATTGATCCGAGATTAAGCCATAGTGACCCGAGATTAAGAAAAAAATTGATTTTTTTAATATATAAAAAAAAATTTGAAAAAATTTTATTACTAATGGCGCACTTCTATGTGGTGCACCATTACTAAGTCAGATAGTAATGGCGCACCTCTAGGCATACTAATGGCGCACTACAGGTGCACCAGTGGTGCGCCATTAGTAAAAAATACTAGTGGCGTGATACTAGTGGCGCACCAGTAGTGCGCCATTAGTAGGCAAAACTGGTGCGCCACTAGTAGGCCTTTTCCTAGTAGTGGTAGTAGGGATTCTTGTGATCCCATAGGTGTCGTTCCACACCGACATCTTTGGCGCGCCAGGTAGGAGGCGCAATTGTGAGAATCTGGTCTGGTAGTCAGCCTAGCGGTTCTTCGTCGCCATGGCCCCTAAGAAGAAGACGGCCACGGCAGTCGACTCGTTGGGAGCCGAACGACCTGTGCCGGTGCGGACGAGCAGCGGACCGGTCGTAGACAGGACTCGGGCCGCGGCCCGCGAGCACCAGCATCGCCCAGGTAGTCGAAGGCTGGCGGGCGGCGTTGTTCGCGCGCCAGACGACCGGCTACACGTCCCTGGATCCAAAGACGGAGCTGGCCCCCCAGCAGGCGGTGCGGGGCCTTCCAGGGGCGTCGTTGTGCCGACTCCGGGCGGCGCGGCGACCTCCAGGACGCCTACACCGGCGACCACCACGCATTCCTCCCATGGTGTGCGCGCCGAGCAGCGTCACCACGCTGGTGACCCTGGGCACCTCCGTGGGAAGAGCCCTGTGTGTCATTGGCAAGGTGAAGGGGTCCAGCATGCTCGCCGAAGCGCTGGTGAAAACGGCACGCAGCCGCTGGGTCGTGACGGAGCTCCTTCTAACATAGTTAGAAGTCGAAGCGCGCCGCGATCCACGCAGTTGTCGCCGCCGCCCACGCCAGCCGAAGCTTTGGCGCGCACACAGCTGCTCCTCGACTTCCCTCCTGTTGCGAAGAAGTTCGACGAGTGGAGGGCCACCAACCGGAGCCTCGTCGCCGTCGCAAACAAAGACGATCCGCGACCTGCGAGGACCTCGGGTCGGCGCTCCACCGAGCCACCACATGCTGGCGCTGGGAGGACCGGGGGAGTTGCGGCCACGATGCACTCTCCTCCTCCTCGCCAGCCGCTGCGGGCGTCGGCCCGTCGCGACGACGCTTGTGATAACATCTCCATTGCGTCGTCCAACCCACGGACCCTCCGTGACCAGCGCCAGGTCCTTCGGGAGCGAGCTCACGAAGACGCTCGAACCACCGTCGAGTGCCGGCACGAAACGCGCCGCCAGTCGGACAAGCGGGCGGGACCCGCTATGGACCACCCGACACCGGGGGGCCCCGGCGGCCTACCTTACAAGGTGGGCTGCCCGGCTTTTACCCGTGAGCTGAGGCAGTTCCAGTGGCCGTCCCACCGCACGTTCAAGCCCGACGTCGGTGAGAAGTACACTGGCAAGACCCATTCGTTCGAGTTCCTCAGCATCTACACCATCGCGATGCAGGCCGCTGGGGCTCGCGATGACAAGGTGCTTGCCAACTATTTCCCCCTGACGCTCAAGCCCAATTGTGATGTCTTGGTTGATGCACTTGCCGGTGGATTCCATTTCTTCTTGGTCAGATCTGTGCCATGAGTTCGTTGGCGCCTTCACAGGAGGCCACCAAGCTCATGGCCAGGCCAGTGATCTGCATATCATTCCCCAGAAGGAAGGGGAGACCCTGCGCAAGTACATCCAGAGATTCAGCCGGGTGCAGTACCACATCCCCGACGTTCATCCCGCCGCTGTGATTAGTGCATTCCACCAGAATGTGTGCAATCGCAAGATGCGCGAAGAGCTGGCAATGACCAAGGTCAAGGATGTGGCCGAGCTCTACGTTCTGGCCGATAGGTGCGCCTGGGATGAAGAGGGAAGGAAGTACCCCGGCGAAGATGCCGACGCGGAAACCGACTCTACCGATGAAGACGCCGCCACCCCGACGAAGAAGAGCCGGCGTCATAACAGGAAACGCAAAGGCAAGGCCGTGCTTGCCGTTGAGGGATCTGACGATACCGGTGCCGGCAAGAAGGTCAAGGCAGATGCCCCTGGCAAGGAGATTGCCGGGTGCGCCGCCTGCCGGGCCCTGGCAGCTACCGACAAGCCAAGAAGCTCCGGCAAGCAATACTGCAAGATCCACCGCACCAAGGGCCACGACCTCCAGAACTGCCGACAAGTTGAGCTGCTTGCTGAGAAGCAAAAGGTTGAGTACGAAAGGCGGGACAAGGAGAAGCACCAGGACGGTGCTGAGGGATCCGACAAGAAGCATGGCAGCCAAGGAGGCCGCCCCGGCAAGGACAACCAATAAGAGAGGCCCGCTCGGGGCCGCGACAAGAAACAAGAAGACGACGATCACGACGAGGACGATGAGTCTGGTGAGCAAGGGTTCCAGAAGGCTACGGAGGCCTCGCTGCATACCTCTCACCACCAGCTCAAGCAGTGGGCGCGTGAGATTACAGCAGCAGAGCCGTTGTTCGACACTCAGAAGCCACTAAAGTGGTCCCGCACACCCCTCATCTTTGACGCCGAGGACCACCCTGACCGCACTACCGCGGTCGGGTGTTTGCCATTGTTGGTCTCGCCAATGATATGCAACCTCAGGGTGAACAAGATGTTGGTTGACAGCGGGGCCGGCCTGAACCTGATCTCGCCTGTCGTGATCAAAAAGTTGCAAATCCCTGATGGAGACCTCGAGGAAACGGGCATGTTTCAAGGGGTCAATCCGGGGAGGAGCCAGCCGAAGAGAAAGGTCACACTGCCCGTGACATTTGGAGGAGAGTTGAACTACATGACGGAGAGGATCGTCTTTGACGTGGCCGAGATCCCCTTACCCTACAACGGGATCCTCGGCCGCCCGGCACTAGCCAAGTTCATGGCGGCATCACACTACGCCTACAACATGCTAAAGTTGCCCGCGCCGTTGACCATCATCTCCGTCCCCTCCGACAAGAAGGACGCGCTGATCTGCGTTGACCAACTCTACCAGGAAGCAGTTGCAGCAGCTGCCGTCAAGGCACCTGCTCCTGCCGCTGAAGGCCCGGGAGGAAAGAAGGAGCCTGACAAGACCTCTCGCACCCACTCCGGCAAGCGCACCTCCTCGGAGTGTTGTGCTACCGTCGGGGACGTGCCAGAGAGCTATGGCGACAAGAGCAAGAGATCCAGAGCCGAGCCGCCACAGACCAAGAAGGTGCCCGTCGGGGAGGATGGCACGGGAGGGGCCTTCTTCATAGGATCCACCCTCGACAGCAAATAGGAAGGCACGCTTGTCACCTTCCTATGGGCAAATGTCGACGTGTTTGCGTGGCAAGTGTCCGACATCCCCGGTGTTCCCAGGGAGGTGATTGAGCACCACCTAGCTGTCTGCCCCACATGCTGCCCATCAAGCAGAAGGTCAGAAAGCAGGCTCTGGAAAGGCAAGAGTTCATCATAGAGGAGATCAGGAAGTTGGAAGCGGCATGTTTGGTGAGAGGGGTGCTCCACCCGATGTGGTTGGCCAATTCGGTAGTGGTGCGCAAGGCGAATGGGAAGTGGAGGCTGTGTATTGATTACACAGATATTAATAAGGCTTGTCCTAAGGACCCCTTCCCGTTGCTGCGCATCGACCAAATTGTTGACTGCACAGCCGGGTGTGATCTGTTATCATTCCTCGACGCCTACTCAGGCTACCACCAAATCTTCATGACAAGAGAGGATGAAGAGAAGACAACATTCATCACCCCATGTGGTACGTATTGCTTTTCACGGATGCCTTTCGGGTTGAAGAGTGCTGGCTCAACGTTTGCAAGAGCGGTCCAAATTGGTTTTGACCTCAGCTCCATAGAAATATGGAGACCTATATGGATGACATAGTGGTCAAAGCCAAGGACGGGCCAACTCTTGTGCAAGATTTGGAAGAGACATTTGCCAACCCGCGCAAGATCAACCTCAAGATGAACCCTGAGAAGTGCGTCTTCGGCGTTCCATTCGGCAAGCTTCTCAGGTTCTTTGTGTCGCAGCGTGGGATCGAGGCAAACCCAGACAAGATCAAGGCTATTTAGCAGATCGAGGCGCCTAAGCAGATCAAGGACGTGCGTCGGCTCACCGGCTGCGTTGCCACCATGAGCCGATTCATCTCCAAGTCCGCCGAGCGCGCCCTTCCCTTCTTCAAAATCTTGAAGAAGGTAAGCCCAATAGAGTGGACCCCAGAAGCCGAGGCAGCACTGCAGGATCTAAAGAAATACCTCTCCTCCACGCCAATACTGGTTGCGCCTAAACCACAATAGCCGTTGCTGCTGTATCTGGCAGCAACGAATCAAGTGGTCAGCGCCGCACTGGTGGCACAGAGGAAGGTCGACGAGGAGGCAGAAATGGTGGCAGAACCAGCGGATGGCAAGCCAAAGATTCCCCTAGTAGGGCCTGGTGCTGTCAAGGCGCGGCCCCCAGCAGAGTCTGGTGCCACCAAGGCAATGCCCGCGCAGTCGAGTGAAGTGGAGCCAAAGAAGAAGATGATGCAACACCCGGTTTACTTTGTCAGCTCCCTCTTGCAGGGGGCTAGGTCGAGGTATTCCAGCGTGCAAAAATTGCTCTTCGGCCTCCTTATGGCCTCGAGGAAGCTGCGTCACTACTTCCAGGCCCACGAGATCACTGTCGTCACCCGCCTCCCGTTGCAACGGATACTGCACAACCCAAACGCAACCGGAAGGATTATGGAATGGGCCTTGGAGCTGTCAAGCTTCGGTTTAATGTTTGAAAGTACCTCGACAATTCAGAGCAGAGTCTTGGCGGATTTCATCGCGGAATGGACCTCGACGCCTGACGAAGAAATCCAGGAGACCGCTCTCCCCGGCAAGGAAGCAGTCCGCGACTAGATCATGTACTTTGATGGGGCTTTCTCGCTGCAAGGCGCCGGTGCCGTTGTGCTGCTCGTCGCACCCACCGGAGAACACCTCAAGTACATGATCCAGATGCACGTCCCCAGGGAGATGTCCACCAACAACACCGCTGAGTACGAGGGATTGCTTGCCGGTCTCAGGATCGCGGCAGACCTTGGGGTTAAGAAGCTCATTGTCAGGCAGGTCAACAAGGATTATCAGAGCCCATTGATGGAAGCATACGTAGATGAGGTGAGGAAGCTGGAGGAACGCTTTGACGGTATCCAGGCGGAGCACGTCCCCCGAGCGGAGAACGACATCGCCGATTACCTATCAAAGCGTGCCGCATTCAAGCTACCTGTGGAACCAGGTACCTTTTTGCTCCAGTTAACTCAACCATCCGTCGAACCATCAGCGGGGCAGAGCAAGCGGAGAATATCAGGTCCCGGCAAGTACTTTCCTACCGAGCCCCCTGGCGCTGCCGACAAGGGTGCTGCCGCGGACGCTGAGCCTGCCCAAGAGCAACTGGCTCTGGCAGGGTGTCAAGCCCTGGCAGTAGAGACAGCTGCTCCCATGGCGGAAGAGGTGCCTTTGGTCCTTGTCGTCGAGCCCCAGGCTCCGGCATGGGCGCAGCATACCGTCCAATTCCTCCAAACAGGGAGCTTCCCGAGGAGCAGGAAGAAGCGGAGAAAGTAGCCCGTCGGTCCGCCCTATACCAGTTCGTCGATGACGTCCTGTAGCGGAGAAGGCCGAACGGTGTGAAACTCAAGTGCATCCCCCGGGAGGAAGGACTAGAGCTGTTGGCAGAGATACATGGAGGCATATGTGGCTCCCACATAGGGTCGTGGGCCCTTTCCGGGAAGGCGTTCCGGCAAGGTTTCTTCTGGCCCACTGTAACACCCACGATGCGGCTATATCTCCCACGTGTCGGAGCACGACTTAGAGGCATAACCGCATTGTAGGCATGTCGTAAGAGGGGTAATCTTTACACATCCCATGTACTGAATAAGAAAGAGGTACAGAGTTCGCTTACAATCGCCACTTCACACAAAACATGAATATAACATTACATCATCCAGATACAATCAAGGTCCGACTACGGAACCAAATAAAGAAAGACAACCCCTAATGCAAAAGATCCCCGATCGCCCCGACTGGGCTCCACTACTGATCAACTGGAAAATGAAACAACACAACAAACACGATCTTCATCGATATCCTCTTTGAGCTCGGTTGCGTCACCTGTACGGTTATCATCGGCACCTGCAACTGTTTGAAGTAATCTATGAGTCACGGGGACTCAGCAATCTCACACCCTCGCGATCAAGACTATTTAAGCTTATGGGTAGGAAAAGGGGGTAGTGAGGTGGAGCTGCAGCAAGCACTAGCATATATGGTGGCTAACTTGCGCAAATGAGAGTGAGAAGAGAAGCAAAGCACGATCGTGAACTAGAAGTGATCCTGAAACTACTTACGTTCAAACATAACGCAAGAACCGTGTTCACTTCCCGGACTCCGCCTAGAAGAGACCATCATGGCTACACACGCGGTTGATGCATTTTATTTAAGTTAAGTTTCAAGTTTTCTACAACCGGACATTAACAAATTCCCATCTGCCCATAATCGTGGGCACGGCTTTCGAAAGTTCAAAACCCTGCAGGGGTGTCCCAACTTAGCCCATCACAAGCTCTCACGGTCAACGAAGGATATTCCTTCTCCCAGGAAGACCCGATCAGACTCGGAATCCCGATTACAAGACATTTCGACAATGGTAAAACAAGACCAGCAAAGCAAAGCCGCCCGATGCGCCAACATCCTGATAGGAGCTGCACATATCTCGTTTTCAGGGCAACACCGGATGAGCAATCCATACAACTAAAACCAGCCCTCAAGTTTCCCCGAGGTGGCGCTGCAAGGGGCTCTAGTTCGGACCAACACTTAGAGAAGCACTGGCCCAGGGGGGTTAAAATAAAGATGACCCTTGGGTTGGCCGACCCAAGGGAAGGGTAATAGGTTGTTAGGCAAAAGTAAAACCAAGGTTGGGCCTTACTGGAGGAGTTTTATTCAAGGCGAACTATCAAGGGGTTCCCATTATAACCCAACCGCGTAAGGAACGCAAAATCAAGGAACATAACACCGGTATGACGGAAACTAGGGCGGCAAGAGTGGAACAAAACACTAGGCATAAGGCCGAGACTTCCACCCTTTACCAAGTATATAGATGCATTAATTAAATAATAGATATTGTGATATCCCAACAATAATCACGTTCCAACATGGAACAAACTCCAATCTTCACCTGCAACTAGCAACGCTATCAGAGGGGCTGAGCAAAGCGGTAACATAGCCAAACAACGGTTTGCTAGGAAAGGTGGATTAGAGGCTTGGCTTAGCAATATGGGAGGCATGATATAGCAAGTGGTGGGTATCGCAGGATAGCAATAGAGCGAGCAACTAGCAAGCAAAGATAGAAGTGATTTTGAGGGTATGGTCATCTTGCCTGCAAAGTTCTCCGAGTTGACATAAGCTTGATCCTCGTAAGCATAATCAACGGGTTCCTCGATTACGTACTCATCTCCCGGATCTAGCCAAGGCAATAACACAAGCAAGGGAAACACAATCAACCACGGTGCAATGCACAAGCAACATGATGCAAAATATGGCATGATATGCGGGATGTAATATGCAATGCATATGCGTGCTTCGGAAAGGAAAGATCGAACCAGGCCTCAACTTGGCAAACCACGAGTGCCGCTGGAAAGATGAGTTGATTTCGGTCGAAATCGATATAAAGATCACCGGAATCGGATGCACGGTTTGCAAATGGCAAGCAAAACAATAGTGGCACAATCCTGCGATTAACAGCACGATGCCATCTAGAATGCAACAGAAACTAAGCTACTACACTCCAACATAGAAACAAACCACATGGCAGTGATCTACTTAAGATGCTTGACAAAAGATGAACACTGAGCTACGGCTAAATCACACAAGAGCAGGTCCAAACAAGCATGGCAAAAGTGCAAAAGATAACAGCATCACAGACTTAGTGAAAATACTAACATGCGTGGAATTAACATCAAGAAGCAATGTTTAGAGCAAGATAAGAACATCCTATAGGATCTGATCATAGCAATACAAGGCATGGCAAGAATCTACTCAAAGCATATAACAGAAGTCCCTTACTGACCATAAGCCAAAAGGGATCAGAAGATATGATGGCACCCATGTAAACATAGCAAGTTCCATAAACAGATTCAGACTTGGCAGAAAACTGGACATGGCAAATACAGAGTTACGTAGGCATGTTTGCGAGCTCGATGCACTCACCACAAGGCATTGCATGACAAACTAAGCATACACCCAGCAAGAAGACATGATCATGAAGCCAAGCAAAGCAAGAACAAGTTCATAGCATGTATGGATCAACTACAACAACCTCGGCAAAATTGATTAACACGTGAAAAATCTGCCAGGAACATTTTATAGCAAAAGTAGAGCAAGATTGAGTCATGCTAGGGTACTCCATAATTGCAAACAAAGACACTGATGGGTATAGCATAATAATATCTCAAAATCATGCTTACTGAACATACTCAAAAGAGGCATGGATCACTCTGTAGCAACATGAATACATGGCATTAGAATAACAGCAGGGAAATGACTTAGAAGAATTCTAAGTCCCTGAAATCAGCAACATCACGAGAGGTACTTTGTATGCTTGTGCTAGGCACCACATTGATCACAAAAATACATGGCATACACCCCTGTAAAGATGGCATGACATATCCCAAAACACATGTAGAGCTCATAGCCATATGCAGCACACAATAATCATGGCAAAAATGACAAATGCTCATAAACTGATAAGAATTAGGAACTAACATTTTATAGCACTCTTGCAACAATATTTAGGTCATTAATATGGACTCAGACAAGCATGGTGCAATGGAACAAAATGAAGAGGACATCCTAACGAACATTTCGATATATGGCACGCGTAAGACGGAGCTACAGATGAGAAGTTATGATGTGATGAACGTGGCATAAAGATGTAAGGGAAAAAGGACTTAGGCGAAAACAACCTCCGAATCTCCAGATCTAGGGTTTGTTGCATGCGGACCGGGGATGGACGAATCTCTCACCGGAGATGGGGAAGACGTTCGGAGAGGAGGGAAAAGTGGCCGGAGCTCGCGGATCCGGCCTGATCCGGGCGCGGGGCAGCGTGGGGAGGACGGCGGCGAGCCGTGGCGGCGCGGGGACAGCAACGCAGCAGGGTCGGGAGGCGAGCAGCGGCGCCAGGGCGGCGGCGACGCGGCGTTGGTCGCCGGCGGATGC
>NC_041380.1:441162194-441320888 GCF_002162155.2 Triticum dicoccoides | reverse complement strand
GCGCGGCCCGGGGCAGGCCTGATCTGGGCCTCACGGGCCCTGGCGGCGGGGAGGAGAGAGAGGGCGGCATGGCAGCGTGGGAGAGGCCGGACGGTGGCGGCGGACATCTCCATCGGTGGTGGGGAAGTGCTCGGCAGCGCGAGGGGAAGAAGACTAGGGTTAGACTGCGCGAATTTTTTGGGGAGGCACACATATATATAGGTAGAGGGAGCTAGGAGAGTCCAAATGAGGTGCGGTTTTCGGCCACGCGATCATGATCGAACGACCGAGAGGATGGAGGGGGTTTGGATGGGTTTTGGGCTACTTTGGAGGGGTGTTGGGCTGCAACACACACGAGGCCTTTACAGTTCCTCGGTTAACCATTGGAGTATCAAACGAACTCCAAATGGCACGAAACTTGACAGGTGGTCTACTGGTGGTGTACCAAGGCCGCTTGGCAAACCTCGGTCCATTTCGAGAAAGTTTAACACCCGCACACGAAAATAGGCAAAAGGGAACGCCCGAGGACATAAGAGCGCCGGACTGCAAAACGGACAACGGGGAAAATGCTCGGATGTATGAGACGAACACGTATGCAAATGCGATGCACATGATGACATGATATGAAATGCATGACACGCAAACAGAGGACAAGGCAACAACAGCGAATAACTGGAAGACACCTAGCGCAATAGTCTCGGGGTGTTACAACACTCCTCCACTACGAGAGGATCTCGTCCCGAGATCTAGAATGGCACCGGAGGGAAAACGGAAGAGGAAGATAAGCGGTAAAACTAAGTTGCTTCTTTGACAAACGAGTGAAACCAAAGAACCTTGAAAGGTTAAACCATCTCGAGAAAGGATACAACAGAGATGAAGGAATTTGAAAACACTCCGTTAGAAAAGAGGAACAAGGAACATTACGAGAAACTTTGAGGTTAAATGCCAAGATAGATATTGGAACCACTCCGGTTAAAACAAGATAGAGAAGGAATAAGAATGATATAATTTGGGCAGCACTCTGACTGTAAATGGAAGGAAATGAACATGATCTTGACAAAACAAGATGATGTGTCGAAGAGAGCAACATCACAATGCCTCCGAGAAGAAATGAGGGGATGTAATGGAATAAACGGAGGAGAAAACAAGATCTTGGTATAGCACACTTACAACAAATGCTAGAACGGAGTTGTTGGATTATCAACAACAAAAAGGATAATCTTGAAGTGGACTTATGGAAAACGTCTCAAAACTTAGGTGAAATTCTGCCACTAACGTAACACAATTGCTTACTAGAGATCAGCGAAGAGATGAAAACTTGTTCCACCAAGAGGATAAAGAGCAAGCTTGGGTCATTGAGAAGCACCACAATAGCAACATTCCTTAGGGAAGGCTTTAGGTGAAATATGACCCAAGATAACTCCAAATGACGAGATTGATGGATTTAAAATACCTCATTCTTGATAACTTGTGAATCATGAAACCCGAAGGAAAATTATCAAGACTGACATAACACCACCTCAAAAGATAAGTTAGAAAGAATTGCACTCCGGATTGCAAGATGAAGAATGCTTGAGCTCCTTTGAAAAGAATCTTGATGAACGTTTCGAGAATGGATTAAGTCCTTGATGAACCATCATGTAGAGCCTCCATGAAGAACTCCGGTAAAACAAGAATAATCAAAAAGAAGTGAAGGATGAAAAGAATAAGATTGAAGCCCTGCAATGATTTAGATGGATCTTCGAGATGATATAATCGAGAGATCTTGGAACTCCGGGAAAAGAAAGACGAACAATTGAAAACGAGAATTTGATTAGCCTCCGGAATAAGGAGTTGAATATACTCGATGAAAAAAGAATAAGAATTATAGTATGCTTATCATTCATCAATTAAATTGATGAAACACAACGGATTTGGCATACTACTTATTCTCGTAGAAAGGGTTAAGATAGATATGGCGCAAACTTGAGAAGGTCTTCAACGAACCACCGGTAGGATTGAAACAACGAATGAATTGATATGATAGTGAAGGAAGAGAAATCTTGAACTAACCACCATAAGAATTGAAAATGAAAATAGCAAAAGCGCAATACACCGGGAAGAATTGGAAAATGAAAGATGATACTTGAGAGAATTTAGATGCAAGTGAACGAAGAGATCCCGAGCTGATTATAGAATACTTGAATGATGCACCGTTAAGATTTGGAGAATGATAGCTGAAAGCTGAGAATGATGGGCTCTGGAGAAACAAACTGCAAAGACTCCTGAATTGCTCCGGAATGATGAAAAGAATTCTCACGATCAAAACAATTATGAGGGGATGGCATCAAGCTTGAAGTACACATCTTTGAGAGGACGGATAGGATTTCAAGGAAAAACTCTTCTTCGGTCTCAAATGCATAGAATGACAATGAGAAACACCACCATGAATTGTTGGGATACTCCGGGATGAAAATTAGAAAGGTTGAACCAACGATGAAAAGAATTTGAAAGATCTTGGAGAAAGACATTTGACTGATGACAAATCATTCTTACGTCAAGCTTGGAAAAGAATTTGAGAGTAAATCAGGGAAAATAAGACGAGTCAGGTAAGATCCTGGGAAAAGACATGTGGGTTAGGGCCCACTCAAAAGAAAAACCTTTGGAATGATTACTTGAAAAAGAGATTTCACCGGTTGAATAAAATAGGTTGAAGCTTGAACGGATGCAGAGTGGAAACATGAATCTTTGAGATATCTTCAGCACTCCGGAACAATTGAATAGCGAGAGGTGAACGATTCAGGGGTGCACCAGCATGGTAAAGCATGACTTGAATCCACCGGAGAATAAAGAGAACGGAGAATGATGAGCTAGAAGCTCTATTAGTATCTTCCTGAGGATCACCGAATAAGAATATTGACGGAAAAGAATGGAGAGACTTCACATAAATAAGATGGATACTTGATTAAGAAATCTGAGTCCTTGAAGCAAAAGGGTGTGAGGGCGGGGAAAACAAAGACAACTTGGGACGGATGAAACAAACACCGTTGAGAAGACTTAGAGTTGATCTTGCGGATGTTGAAAAAGATCGGATCCACTTGAAGAGGGGCACGTTGGTTGGAAAAAGAATTGAGATGACAACCTTGATGATCAAGAAGGATTAGTATTCGCATAGAAATATGAGAACACCACTTAGGAAAGGTATGGAATCAACATTTGACTTCGAAGCAACTCGAATACCACAACTGAAAAAACAAAACAATGGATTGGCTTGCAGAAAAAGTCGGAACAAACATATGATAGAGATTTCTTCCGAAGTTTTCGTGGTGGGGCCCACACGGGCTCAATCATACAGCACCATCATGTACAAGGCAGTGCACATGACATACGAAGTGTCCCCAAGTCAGCATAGCCAAGGACTCTTTAAGACACAACGAGACCACTATAAAACCAACCGTGGATAGGTGGACCACTAGACGTCGAACCCCAATTTCGTATCATACATCTGTCGGAAAGATATCCTAGGAGCTACTTGAATTCCCACTTATAAACTCCCGAAACTTTCTAGTTATGCAATCAGGTGTTGGGGATACAGGGGAAGCATAATATCTCACCCAAAACTAGCAAATCCTACATCCAGCTGTATCCATCCTTCAACACATAACCAAGAAACCTTCGGAAATCATTTACCTCAACCTTGAAAAGCATTTGTTATACAAGTTATGGCAATACTCCCGAACTCCCACCCCAGTACTGGGTGGCGTCGAGGTTATCTCACCAACAACTGCATAAAAGAGATTTTTGATGTCGGCAAAACTCAGGTATTCCAGAATTGCAACGATAAAATTGTGACGACAACACCTCGGAGCTCAACTCCCCGGGACACTACCACAACCCTTAAATGTCAGGAGGCACCAAGAACAATGTTCTCGTCACAAAACCATCGGAACGATTCCAAGATACCTGCGTGATCCTAAAAAAAATTAGTGAAATTTTTAGAAGAGAAGAGTCAAAACTCTACGTCAGGAAGCCTCACCAGAGCGACGAAGGGACTGAGGAATAAAAATAATCCTACTCTCCGATATATATAATCCTATAAGACTCAAAATATTTTTCTAGACTCAACAACGCCAGCGATTCGATCAAGCAGGGGGGTCCTAAGTTGGGGAAGGCTCTGATCCCAACTTATAACACCCACGTTGCGGCTATATCTCCCACGTGTCGGAGCACGACTTAGAGGCATAACCGCATTGTAGGCATGTCGCAAGAGGGGTAATCTTTACACATCCCATGTACTTAATAAGAAAGAGGTACAGAGTTGGCTTACAATCGCCACTTCACACAAAACATGAATATAGCATTACACCATCCAGATGCAATCAAGGTCCGACTACGGAACCAAATAAAGAAAGACAATCTCTAATGCAAAAGATCCCCGATCGCCCCGACTGGGCTCCACTACTGATCAACTGGAAAATGAAACAACACAACAAACACGATCTTCATCGATATCCTCTTTGAGCTCGATTGCGTCACCTGTATGGTTATCATCGGCACCTGCAACTGTTTGAAGTAATCTATGAGTCACGGGGACTCAGCAATCTCACACCCTCGCGATCAAGACTATTTAAGCTTATGGGTAGGAAAAGGGGGTAGTGAGGTGGAGCTGCAGCAAGCACTAGCATATATGGTGGCTAACTTGCGCAAATGAGAGTGAGAAGAGAAGAAAAGCACGATCGTGAACTAGAAGTGATCCTGAAACTACTTACGTTCAAACATAACACAAGAACCGTGTTCACTTCCCGGACTCCGCCGAGAAGAGACCATCACGACTACACACGCGGTTGATGCATTTTAATTAAGTTAAGTTTCAAGTTTTCTACAACCGGACATTAACAAATTCCCATCTGCCCATAACCGTGGGCACAGCTTTCGAAAGTTCAAAACCTTGCAGGGGTGTCCCAACTTAGCCCATCACAAGCTCTCATGGTCAACGAAGGATATTCCTTCTCCCAGGAAGACCCGATCAGACTCGGAATCCCGGTTACAAGACATTTCGACAATGGTAAAACAAGATCAGCAAAGCCGCCCGATGCGCTGACATCCTGATAGGAGTTGCACATATCTAATTTTCAGGGCAACACCGGATGAGCAATCCGTATAACTAAAACCATCCCTCAGGTTTCCCCGAGGTGGCGCTGCAAGGGGCTCTAGTTCGGACCAACACTTAGACAAGCACTGGCCCGGGGGGGTTAAAATAAAAGACGACCCTTGGGTTGGCTGACCCAAGGGAAGGGTAATAGGTTGTTAGGAAAAAGTAAAACCAAGGTTGGGCCTTGCTGGAGGAGTTTTATTCAAGGCGAACTGTCAAGGGGTTCCCATTATAACCCAACTGCGTAAGGAATGCAAAATCAAGGAAGTTAACACCGGTATGACGGAAACTAGGGCGGCAAGAGTGGAACAAAACACCAGGCATAAGGCCGAGCCTTCCACCCTTTACCAAGTATATAGATGCATTAATTAAATAAGAGATATTGTGATATCCCAACAATAATCATGTTCCAACATGGAACAAACTCAAATCTTCACCTGCAACTAGCAACGCTATCAGAGGGGCTGAGCAAAGCGGTAACATAGTCAAACAACGGTTTGCTAGGAAAGGTGGGTTAGAGGCTTGGCTTAGCAATATGGGAGGCATGATATAGCAAGTGGTAGGTATCGCAGCATAGCAATAGAGCGAGCAACTAGCAAGCAAAGATAGAAGTGATTTCGAGGGTATGGTCATCTTGCTTGCAAAGTTCTCCGAGTTGACGTAAGCTTGATCCTCGTAAGCGTACTCAACGGGTTCCTCGATCACGTACTCTTCTCCCAGCTCTACCCAAGGCAAGAACAAAAGCAAGGGAAACACAATCAACCACGGTGCAATGCGCAAGCAACATGATGCAAAACATGGCATGATATGCGGGATGTAATATGCAATGCATATGCATGCTTCAGAAAGGAAAGATCGAACCAGGCCTCAACCTGGCAAACCAAGAGTGCCGCTGGAAAGATGAGTTGATTTCGGTCGAAATCGATATAAAGATCACCGGAATCGGATGCACGGTTTGCAAATGGCAAGCAAAACAATAGTGGCACAATCCTGCGATTAACAACACGATGCCATCCAGAATGCAACAAGAAACTAAGCTACTGCACTCCAACATAGAAACAAACCACATGGCAGTGATCTACTTAAGATGCTTGACAAAAGATGAACACTGAGCTACAGCTAAATCACACAAGAGCAGGTCCAAACAAGCATGGCAAAAGTGCAAAAGATAACAGCATCACAGACTTAGTGAAAATACTAACATGTGTGGAATTAACATCAAGAAGCAATGTTTAGAGCAAGATAACAACATCCTATAGGATCTGATCATAGCAATACAAGGCATGGCAAGAATCTACTCAAAGCATATAACAAAAGTCCCTTACTGACCATAAGCCAAAAGGGATCAGAAGATATGATGGCACCCATGTAAACATAGCAAGTTCCATAAACAGATTCAGACTTGGCAGAAAACTGGACATGGCAAAAACAGAGTTACGTAGGCATGTTTGCGAGCTCGATGCACTCACCACAAGGCATTGCATGACAAACTAAGCATACACCCAGCAAGAAGACATGATCATGAAGTCAAGCCAAGCAAGAACAAGTTCATAGCATGCATGGATCAACTACAACAACCTCGGCAAAATTGATTAACACGTAAAAAATCTGCCAGGAACATTTTATAGCAAAAGTAGAGCAAGATTGAGTCATGCTAGGGTACTCCATAATTGCAAACAAAGACACGGATGGGTAGAGCATAACAATATCTCAAAATCATGCTTACTGAACATACTCAAAAGAGGCATGGATCACTCTGTAGCAACATGAATACATGGCATTAAAATAACAGCAGGGAAATGACTTAGAAGAATTCTAAGTCCCTGAAATCAGCAACATCACGAGAGCTACTTTACATGCTTGTGCTAGTCACCACATTGATCACAAAAATACATGGCATACGCCCCTGTAAAGATGGCATGGCATATCCAAAACACATGTAGAGCTCAAAGCCATATGCAACACACAATAATCATGGCAAAAATGACAAATGCTCATAAACTGATAAGAATTAGGAACTATCATTTTATAGCACTCTTGCAACAGCATTTAGGGCATCAAGATGGACTCAGACAAGCATGGTGCAATGGAACAAAGTGAAGAGGACATCCTAACGAACATTTTGATATATGGCATGCGCAAAACGGAGCTACGGATGAGAAGTTATGATGCGATGAACATGGCATAAAAATGTAAGGGAAAAAGGACTTAGGAGAAAACAACCTCCGAATCTCCGGATCTAGGGTTTGTTGCACGCGGACCGAGGATGGACGGATCTCTCGCCGGAGATGGGGAAGATGGCCGGAGATGAGGGAAAATTGGACGGAGCTCGCGGATCCGGCAGGATCCGGGCACGGGGTAGGTGGGGAGGACGGCGGCAAGCCGTGGCGGCGCGGGGACGGCAACAAAGCAGGGCCGGGAGGCGAGCGGCGGCGGCGCGGCACTGGTCGCCGGCGGATGCGCGCCGCTGGCGGCGAGGTGCGACGGGCGGCGGCAGCCTCGGGCGCGGTCCGGCGAGGAGGCCATGGGCAGGCGGCGGCGTCCAGTGGCAGGCGGCGCGCGGGTGGCGGCTACCGGTGGCGGGCGGCGAGGCGCGGGCTCCCTCGGGCCCGGCACGGCCCGGGGCGGGCCCGATCTGGGCCTCATGGGCCCTGGCGGCGGGGAGGAGAGAGAGGGCGACGTGGCGGCGTGGGAGAGGCCGGACGGTGGCGGCGGACATGTCCGTCGGTGGTGGGGAAGTGTTCGACGGCGCGAGGGGAAGAATGAGGTGCGGTGTTCGGCCACGCGATCGTGATCGAACGACCGAGAGGATGGAGGGGGTTTGGATGGGTTTTGGGCCACTTTGGAGGGGTGTTGGGCTGCAACACACACGAGGCCTTTACGGTTCCTCGGTTAACCGTTGGAGTACCAAACAAACTCCAAATGGCACGAAACTTGACAGGCGGTCTACCGGTGGTGTACCAACGCCGCTTGGCAAACCTCAGTCCATTCCGAGAAAGTTTAACACCCGCACACGAAAAGAGGCAAAAGGGAATGCCGGAGGACATAGGAGCGTCTGATTGCAAAATGGACAACGGGGAAAATGATCGGATGTATGAGACGAACACGTATGCAAATGCGATGCACATGATGACATGATATGAAATGCACGACACGCAAACAAAGGACAAGGCAACAACATCGAATAACTGGAAGACACCTGGCGCAATGGTCTCGGGGCATTACACCCACCGCCCTCCAGGATGCGACGACACTAGTAACCAAGTGTGAAGCGTGCTAGTTCGATTCAAAGAAGCTTCATCAACCAGCCCAAGCCCTTCAAACAATCCCTCTCTCCTGGCCACTCTCGGTCTGGGGGCTCGATATACTGGGCCCTTTCCCCCGCGCTGTCAGGGGCTTTGAGTACTTGTATGTTGCAATCGACAAGTTCACAAAGTGGCCGAAGGTGGAAGAAGTGAGGAAGGTGACTGCTCAGTCAGCCGTCAAGTTCTTTAAAGGACTGGTCTGCCATTTTGGTGTGCCAAACAGAGTCATCACCAACAACGGCACGCAGTTCACAAGCCACACCTTCATGCAGTACATCCAAGACCACGGCAGCAAGGTCTGTTTTGCTTCCGTGGCACATCCATGGAGCAATGGCCAACTGGAGAGGGCAAATGCTGAAGCGTTGCGAGGCCTGAGAACGAAGACCTTTGACAAGCTGCACAAGAGCGGAAGGCGCTGGATTGATGAGTTGCCGGTGGTTCTTTGGTTGATCACGACGCCGCCAAATCGAGCCACCGGCTAGACACCTTTTGCCCTGGTATACGAGGCAGAAGCAGTTCTCCCCACGGAACTCATATACGGGTCATCTCGAGTGCTCGCTTATGATGGGCTTCAGCAAGAGCCATTGCGCCAAGATGACGCGACGCTCTTTGAGGAAGATCGTCTTCGGGCGGCTGTGAGAGTGGCACGCTACCAGCAAGCCTTGCGCCGCTACCATAGCCGCAAGGTTCATGCCAGAAGCTTTGAGGAAGGCGACCTTGTTCTTCGGCGCGTTCAGTCAGCCAAGAATTCCAACAAGTTGACGCTGAAGTGGGAAGGCCCTTATCGGGTAATACGAGTCACCAAGCCTGGCGTAGTCCGCCTGGAGACCGAAGATGCCGTCCCGGTGAGCAACTCCTGGAACATCGAGCATCTTCGCAAGTTTTACCCATAAGGCGCGGCTTGCCGGGCCTCCCGGCAAGCCACCTTTTGTACAAGCTTTGCCGGCAAGGCATGTGACCCTTTGTACAAAGCCAGGCGCAGACCCTGAGCATAAATAAATGAAGCACTGGCGCCCTAAGTTATAGCATGCATGCCAGGTCGAGGCTCGTCCTTGGTTAGGGTTGATAGTGCTTAGCGGTGACTAACCCCTAGCCTACAGGTCGAGTGGGCGTCTATCTGTTCCTTTTTTGCCCTCCTTTGGTTCGCGGGACACACTCGGAGAGAAGGAAACAGACCAGCGCCCCCAACCCCGGCAAACCAGAGTTGCCGGGGGCTGCAAGCATAAGGATCCAACCGCAGCAAGATGAGATTGCCGGGGGCTGCAGATCCAGATAAGTCTTTTATCCTCTACCATGCATTTCGGAACCGGACTGGGGTATGTGAAACCTCATTTTTATCTCTAGGCTGTCGTTCTCCCCCTTTTCCTATTCCTAAGGATTATTTCCTGGGTATGGATTTGGTCGTAGCCGCGGCGGCAAGGAGGTGGGACGAGGAGCCTGAAGCCCACTTCATCCCTGCCTCTGCCAAGAGCGCGAGAACGGTCGAGTGGAGTCGGGGGACGGCAAGGCATGTTGCCGGGCGAAAAACGTTTATCTTAAACAATAACAAGGATTCGCTACTTGTCGCGGGATTTACCCGTGAACGAAAAACTCGAAAAGCATCCCTTTTTCATTAAAAACATCCCATACAGGTACAGTTCGTGCAAGGTGAAAAACATGAGCAAGGGGATTACAAGTTTTAAATTTGACAAAGGCCCGCAGGCTTACAAACTAAAAAAGAGATAAGATGCCCGTAATCCCTTTCTTGTCCCTCTCCTCAGGAGGCAGGTCAAGGAGGCGAAAGGGCAAAAGGGGCACCTAGGCGAGCTACGAGCAGCAGAAAGCACCAAGAGAACACCTCGGTGCTCGCCCACGGGCAGGCCGGTGATGACGGTGCCGGGAAAGGAGTTGGAAGACAAGGTGGCAGGACCGGCAATACGCAATGAAGGCGTTGGTGCCCGCGTACTCCGAGTTGACGGCCTTACCGCCCGCTCTCTTCCTCTTCCGCAGCCTCCCGACGCCAGCCGCCCAAGAAGACGGCCCCAAGAAGTTCAAGGAGCTGGCCCCGCCCCGGCAAACCTCTGCCGGAGGAGCGGCCAGGTCCAGATGTTGCTACTGCCGCCCCTGCCCAGGCGCGGGGCGTCTGACGCCTAGTCGGACTCGTCCCCGCTATCCGCCCTGCTGCCCTCCTCATCACTTTCTCTCAAGGAAGAGCTTCCATCGTCAGAATCTCCATCGGAGGAGCTCTCCACGCA
Organism: Triticum dicoccoides; assembly: GCF_002162155.2. NCBI lineage: Eukaryota > Viridiplantae > Streptophyta > Magnoliopsida > Poales > Poaceae > Triticum > Triticum dicoccoides. The sequence continues at coordinate 441,310,239 of NC_041380.1, read as the reverse complement.
GCACTTCAGGCGAGTCCCGAACTCTCCGAAGACCTTGACGGAGAGTAGGCCGTCCTCCATCCATTTGAAGTAGAGGATGAGCCCCGCCGTCAGGCTGTGGATGCGAGCGAACGTCTTCCACCCACGACGGAGATACATGACTCGAGGAGCCGGGAAGTCGATGTCGACCCGCGTGCCCCCGTTCCCGCAACCCCTCATGTGCAATCTGAGGGATTGGGGCCGGCCACGCTCCATCTCCCGAGCAAACGGGGCAGGAAGACGAAGATGGCGACGCGGAGGCTGGCGAAGCCTGATGAAGAACTCGCGGGGCTGGTCTCCGACATGGCCTTCCATCGGGAAAGGCATCATTGGCGGGGGTGAAGCCGGCGCGCCGCCCTGTCCTCCTCTTCCCCGAGCACTGCGGCCTATGCCCCGGCCTCGCCCATGGCCTCGCCCCCTCCCCCTTCCCCTCGCGGCCGGCTCCGCCACCGCGGGCTCAGGAGGAGGAGGGATGCGTTGTCGAGCAGCGACCCTCACCGCCACCGTCGAAGGACCAGGATTCCCTTTCTCCATGGCGAATGAAAGGAAGAAGCAGAAGGAAGGGGAGATAGAAGATGGAAGAATGCGGGATGCCACCTCCCCTTGCCCCTCTTTATAAAGGAACAAGGTTGGGGCTTGGCCGCCCCGCTCGGCCAATCAAGACACAGGAGGCGCAGGGAATCAGGACCGACCCGCTGCCCCAACCAGCGACGACTCGGTTTCCCGCCTCCACCGTTTGCCACCCCAAGCACATGAAAGACGTGTAGCAGACGTGCAGGACTGAGGGGACGGGTGAGGCAACCTCTCCCCACCCCGTGATCGTGGGGAGTGGACGCCTTGAAGACCGCGCCCCGCCCCCGTTCAGTAAATGAGCCGCGCCTCCACGCCTTCCTCTTCTTACGGGGAAGATGTGAGCCGCCTCTTTACTGCGATGTGACGCATGCATGTAAAAACCGCCCCACGCATGCCGCCCACGTCACGCACACCCCTCCACGCCGCGCCGTGCGCACGGGTTGTGCGAAGCGAAGCGCGCGAAAAGTCTTACCGCGGTAAAAACCGCCTCGCCTGCCCGCGCACCATTTTGGGCCTGACCCAACAACGTGTCGCACTTATGTGTGGCCCAGGCCCGGGGTGTAACATCCCAGATGTAAAACTTTCATATTTGGCAATATATCCATGTTGACCTCCTTCCAATTCCATTTGGGGTTACATATTTTGGTCTCATTTTGTTTTGTTATGTTGTTCTACTCATTTCATTGCCATGCTTACCTTGTCATATTGCATTTGTGCTTCCTGTCATATTCCTTTTAGCCATCATATGTTTGCATCATGTGCATATCAATGTTGTGTTGTGATTATGTCAACTTGCTTTTCCATGATATTCATGCATGATATGTTGTTGCATGTTCTATGTGTGATCCATGCATCACCACCTCCATTCATCACCACCTCCATGCATCACCACCTCTCCTTCTATTTATTTCTTTTGGCAAGTGCCATTTTACCCTCCTCCATTAATGTTCAACTTTGCCTCAATATTCTATCACCATGTCATTTACCTCCCTGTAAAATTTTCAGCCTTATATAAGTTGTTTTGGTTAGGTTTTAAAATGGCTCAAGTTTGAATTCAATTCAAACTTGAATTATTTTACTTCCTCTAAAAATTCCCAGAACAATTTTATCAAATACTACACAAATTCAGGATCTTGAGAATATTATCATATTGCCCAAAATCCTTCCCACTCTCCCTGTGCTTTTCCTGGTGTTTTCTGTGTGAAGAAAATGGCAAGAATTGCAGCAGCAGAGCGGCCAGCAGCAGCACCCCCTGGGCCTCGACCTCCCATGCCGGCCCAGCTAGCACCCGCCGGCCCAACCAGCGCAGCCAGCCAGGCCGTGCTCACCTGCTCCTGCATGCGCGCACGCCGTTTCTCACCCAGCCGCCCTGCTACCCAGGAGCCCGTACGCCCATGTGTCCCTCGCGACCCCACCAGCCAGCCTCTGGCTACAGCTCACCCGCCCTTCACCTTTTTGTCAAGCTCGTGCTGGGCTCGCACATGGCCACGGCCGCGTCGACGACGTGCTACACCCGTCGCCCTGGCCTCCTTTTAACCCCCTCTCCTTGTCCACGCACCCCTAGGGTTTCCCTCTTCCTCTCACCGCCGCCGCCAGGTGCGAAGGACCACCAGATCCACCGCTATAGCTCCGTCCAGAGTGCACCTGAGAGCGCAACCTCGTCACCGGCGTGCTCTCCGGCCACCTCCACCCCAGAGATCATGTCCTTATTCTTCCTCGTCGTCGTCTTCATCCACGACGTCGACTACAGTGCCCCGGACGACAAGTTCCTCGACGTCCTCTGCTTCCATCTTTCTCTCGGTCAGGACCGCGCCAAGGTTCAGAGCTCCACTTCGTCACCGCTGGCTCGTCTTCGTCGACCCCGTCGTGTCTTTGGGTGAGCTGGGTAACGCACATCCCTCTCCCATCCATCTTTTTCACATTTAGGCACCCCTAGGTTTCATTCGATACGTGCCCTTGCCGTGTTCCCGGTGATCCAACGAAGCTTGTAGTTATCTATTGCACGCGTAGGTGCAGTAGCGTCTCCGCGCTCTGGTTCGCGCCTAGCGCGCCCCTTCGCTGGCCTCACCCCGCACGCGTGCACGCTCGCTCCCGCGTGGGCCCGGCCTTGCCTCGCGTCGCGGTGGATGGTGCCGTCGCTCGCCGCGGACACTATGGCGCGAGCAGAGCCTTGCTCATGCCCGAGCGCCCCCGCTCCCTATTCTCGCGCACTCCCCTACCGTTTTCCGCTTGCCCGCAGCGTCCCCTCAGGCCCACCATCGCCACGGCTGCCCTTGCCGGCGTCGTCGTCGTCATCTCTGCCTGAGCAGTGGAGCATGCCCGGGGCCATCTCTTATGGAGGGGGAGCCCCTGTTCTGTCAGCCGCCTTGCCGTAGCCCAGCGGTTGACCTCTCACGCCCGCACCGGGGCGACCCGGGTACGATCCCCGCGGGCGCAAGTTAAACCCCCCTTTTTTTTCTTCTTTTGCAGCGTGTGTGTATGATAGGGTGGCCCCACCTGTCATAGCCTCTGACTCCAGGACCCCACCTGTCATCCCCTCTCCACTTTCTCCTTTTCTTTTATGTTTTTTCCCAGCGAATATTCCATTTATAGAATATGGAATATATCCATTTTGGGCAAGTCCATTTCTGGACGTTTCCAAATAAGGGAATGCCAATTCTGTCTTATTCCATTTAGGGCAGTTTTTAACTTATTGCACTTGTGATGATTTTTCTACAGCAACCCCAACATATTATATATGTTTTTGGGTGGCCCCCAACATTTAGGGCGCAAGTTAAACCCCCCGTTTTTTCTTCTTTTGCAGCGTGTGTGTATGACAGGGTGGCCCCACCTGTCATAGCCTCTGACTCCAGGACCCCACCTGTCATAGCCTCTGACTCCAGGACCCCACCTGTCATCCCCTCTCCACTTTCTCCTTTTCTTTTATGTTTGTTCCCAGCGAATATTCCATTTATAGAATATGGAATATATCCATTTCTGGCAAGTCCATTTCTGGATGTTTCCAAATAAGGAAATACCAATTCTGTCTTATTCCATTTAGGGCAGTTTTTAACTTATTGCACTTGTGATGATTTTTCTACAGCAACCCCAACATATTATATATGTTTTTGGGTAGAAAAATCCCACCAATCCAGTGGTGGCATTAGTTTGTGCATTTGAGCAAGTTCATAAACATGTCATTTTACATCATGATGTTGTCTTGTCATTTTTGTGTGGTTTAATTCAAGCATGCTATGAGGTTGTTTTGCACATGGATATCTTCATTTTCATGCCTACTCCATGCTAGATTTATTTCATCACATGATATGCTATGTAGTGAGTTAATCAAGCTTGTTAACATGCCAACATGAATCTGTTTTGCCATGTCCTGAAATTTCACCAAGTCTGAATATGTTTATAAAACTTGCTATGTTTGCATGGGTGTAATAATATTTTTTGTGCCCTTTTGGCTCATGTTCAGTAAGGGACTTTTGTTCTATGCATTTAGTAGGTTCATGCCATGCCTTTGTTTGCTATGTTATGTTCCTGTAGCATGTTGTTAGCTTGCTCTAAACATGTCTTCCTGATGTTAATTCCTGGCATGTTAGTATTTTCACTAAGTCTGTGAAACGGTTATCTTTTACATTATTGCCATGCTGTTTTAGTCATGCTCTAGTGGTTTATAGATTTAGCTCAGTGTTCATGTTTTGTAGAGCATCTCCTGTACTTCACTGTCATGCATTTTGTTCACATGTTTGGGTGATGTAGCATATTTATACTTTGCATCCAAGTGGCCATGTTGATGCTTTAAGCAGTTTGCATCAAATCTTGTCGTGCTTGTCTTTTGCAAACCATGCATCCGTTTCCGGTGATCCTTATATCGATTTCGACCGAAATCATCTCATCTTTCCAGCGGCATACTTGGTTTGCCAAGTTGATGCCTTGTTAATCTTTTCCCTTCCGGGGCACGCATATGCATTGCATATCACATCTCGTATGTCAGGCATCATATTGCTTGTGCATTGCATCGTGGTTGATAGTTGTTCCTTTGCTTGTGTTCTTGCTTTCGGTAGAGCCGGGAGACGAGAACGCTTACGAGGAACCTGTTGAGAACGCTTACGAGGATCAAGCTTCCGACAACTCTGAGAACTTTGCAGGCAAGATGATTATACCCTCAAAATCACTTCTATCCTTGCTTGCTAGTTATTCGCTCTATTGCTATGCCGCGATACCTACCACTTGCTATATCATGCCTCCCACATTGCCATGTCGAGCCTCTAACCATCCTTTCCTAGCAAACCATTGTTTGGCTATGTTACCACTTTCGCTCAACCCCTCTTATAGCGTTGCTAGTTGCAGGTGAAGTTGAAGTTGGTTCCATGTTGGAACATGGATATTCTGGGATATCACAATATCTCTTATTTAATTAATGCATCTATATACTTGGTAAAGGGTGGAAGGCTCGCCTTATGCCTGGTGTTTTGTTCCACTCTTGCCGCCCTAGTTTCTGTCATACCGGTGTTATGTTCCTTGATTTTGCATTCCTTACGTGGTTGGGTGATTTATGGGACACCTTGATAGTTCGCCTTGAATAAAACTCCTCCAGCAAGGCCCAACCTTGGTTTTACCAATTGGCACCTAAGCCTTTTCCCTCAGGTTTTCACGAGCCCGAGGGTCATCTTTATTTTAACCCCCGGGCCAGTGCTCCTCTGAGTGCTGGTCCAAATTAGAGCCACTTGCGGTGCACCCCTAGGCAACTTGGGGTATCTTCGGTTGACGTACGTAGTGTTCATCCGGTGTGCCCTGAGAACGAGATATGTGCAGCTCCTACCGGGATTTGTCGGCACAGTCGGGTGGTCTTCCTGGTCTTGTTTTACCATTGCCGAAATGTCTTGTAACCAGGATTCCGAGTCTGATCAGGTCTTCCTGGGAGAAGGAATATCCTTCGTTGACCGTGAGAGCTTATGATGGGCTAAGTTGGGACACCCCTGCAGGGTATTATCTTTCGAAAGCCGTACCCACGGTTATGAGGCAGATGGGAATTTGTTAATATCCGGTTGTAGAGAACTTGACACTTGACTTAATTACAATACATCAACCGCGTGTGTAGCCGTGATGGTCCCTTTTCGGCGGAGTCCGGGAAGTGAACACGGTTTGGGTTATGTATGAACGTAAGTAGTTCCTGGATCACTTCTTGATCACTTCTAGCTTCGCGACCATTGCGTTGCTCCTCTTCTCGCTCTCTTTTGCGTATGTTAGCCACCATATTGACTTAGTGATTGCTGCAGCTCCACCTCATTACACAATCCTTCCTATAATCTTAATTAGTCTTGATCTCACGGGTGTGAGATTGCTGAGTCCTCGTGACTCACAGATTCTACCAAAATAGTTGCAGGTGCCGATGATGCTAGTGCAGGTGACGAAACCGAGCTCAAGTGGGAGTTTGACGAGGAACGTGGTCGTTACTATATTTCATTCCCTGAGGATCTGTAGTGGAGCCCAGTTGGGACGATCGGGGATCTAGCATTTGGGGTTGTCTTCTTTATTTTGGTTCCGTAGTCGGAGCTTGATTGTACTCTGAATGATGGATGCTTTAATTATGTATTGTGTGAAGTGGCGATTGTAAGCCAACTCTTTATCTCATTCTTGTTCACTACATGGGATTGTGTGAAGATGACCCTTCTTGCGACTAAACCACCATGCGGTTATGCCTCTAAGTCGTGCCTCGACACGTGGGAGATATAGCCGCATCGTGGGCGTTCGACGGGGGCTCCTGTCGGTGTACAAAAATAGGGGCACATTTTTGTACCCCTTTACCTGTGCACGGGCAGTTAGAGCCGCGCCCGCGACCACGCCAAGCAGAGCAGGGGAGGTGAGCTAAGGTAAGACCGAAGCCCAAGACAGTCAGAGCAATGCCAAGGCCAAGACCACAAAGAGCAGAGGGACGAAACAGGTTCCCCCGGCAAGACCCTTGCCGGGGCAGCTCACCCCACACCAACAGAGCGAGCCTCCCTTGAGCACCACGTGCCGGTGTACAAAAATAGGGGCACATTTTTGTACCCCTTTACCTGTGCACGGGCAGTCAGAGCCGCGCCCACGACCACACCAAGCAGAGCGAGGGAGGTGAGCCAAGAAAAGACCGAAGCCCAAGATGATCAGAGCAACACCAAGGCCAAGACCACAGAGAGCAGAGGGACGAAGCAGGTTCCCCCGCCAAGACCCTTGCCGGGGACAGCTTGCCCCACACCAACGGAGTGAGCCACCCATGAGCCCTCGGCTGCCAACACCATCACCAACATGGAGCCAGGGCTCGGGAAAGCACCTCCGAGGTGGCATGCAGATCTTTGTGAAGACATATCCAAGAACAGATGAGGATTAGAAGACGACGATCCCCGGCAAGATCCTTGCCGAGGAAGGCTACCAGACCCCCGGCAAGACCCTTGCCGGGGACGACAACATGTCGCGACAAGACCCTTGCCGGGCCACCCGACAAGGCCATTACCAAGGGTGCCAGCAGGGCCACCGCCAGACCCGCCGACAACCAAGCTTCCACCGCCGTTCGAATACAGCTGCTAGCTCAACCAGCTGGGCGGGCACCTGCGTGGCGACATGCAGTCCCCAAGCCAACTCATCAAGCGCCTGCATGGCGGCATGCAGATCATCGTGAAGGCTCCACCACCATGCCACCTCAGCTGCCTGCCTGCCTACATGGCAACGCACGCATCACTGGTCAGGGCGCGTGTCGAAGCAAGGAGGAGCGGCGACGGACCGGACGGGCCTCGCCCTCGTCCCCGATAAAGCAAAGGGACACCTGCGCGATGCATTAAATGTATCTTGTCCTGTAATACGAAAGATAACCTCGCAACACTGTTGCCTTTCCACCTCCTGTGTGCCACTGTGGCAACCCCTTTTTCTATAAAAGGAGGCCCGAGGCGACGAGGGGAAGGATTCGGCTTTTTGGAGCTCGTTACACCCCGTAGCTAGCTCAAGAACTGAGAATACATCCACCAAAGCAGGACTAGGGTTTTACGCATCCTCGCGGCCCGAACCTGGATAAACGAACCGTGTGCTCTATGTTAGATCTGCTCTACTCTCAACCCCGCGCCCCGCCAACCGTAGTAGGGATTCTTGTGATCCCATAGGTGTCGTTCTCACCGACATCTTTGGCGCGCCAGGTAGGGGGTGCGATTGTGAGAATCTGGTCTAGTAGTTAGCCTATCAATTCTTCGCCGCCATGGCCCCTAAGAAGAAGACGGCCACGGCGATCGGCTCGTGGGGGGCCGAACAGCCCGTGCCGGTGCAGACGAGCAGCGGACCGGACGCGGACAGGACCTGGGCCGCGGCCCAAGAACACCAGCACCGCCCAGGAAGTTGGAGCCTGGCAAGCAGCGTCGTTCATGTGCCAGACGATTGGCTACACACTGCCGGATCCAAAGACGGAGCTTTGCCCCCTGCCGACGATGTGGGGCCCTCCCGGGGTGTCGTTGTGCCGACTCCGGGGGGCGCGGCGACCTCCAGGACGCATACACCGGCGACCACCGTGCGTTCTTCCCATGGTGTGCGCGCTGAATAGCGTCACCATGTGGGTGACCCTAGGCACCGCCGTGGGAAGAACCCTGTGCGCCGTCAGCAAGACGAAGGAGTTCAACACGCTCGCCGAAGCACTGGTGAAAATGGCACGCAGCCGCCGGGTCGTGACGGAGCTCCTTCTAACATAGTTAGAAGTCGAAGCGCGCCGCCATCCACTTAGCTGTCGCTGCCATCCACGCCAGCGGAAGCCTTAGAACGCGCACAGCTGCTCCTCGACTTCCCTCCTGCTACGGAGAAGCTCGATGAGTGGAGGGCCACCATCCGGAGCCTCGTCGCCGTCGCAAACAAAGACGATTCGCGATCGGCGGGGCCCTCGGGTCGGTGCTCCACCGAGCCACCACATGCTGGCACTGGGAGGACCGGGGGAGCTGCGGCCACGGTGCACTGTCCTCCTCGTCGCCAGCCGCCGCGGGCGTCGGCCCATCGCGACGACGCTTGTGATAACATCTCCATAGCGTCGTCCGATCCATGGACCGTCCGCGACCATCGCAGGTCCTTCGGGAGCGAGCTCACAAAGACGCTCGAACCACCGCTGAGCGCCGGCGCGAAACGCGCCGCCAGTCGGACAAGCGGGCGGGACCCGCTACGGACCACCCGGCACCGGGGGGCCCCGGCGGCCTACCTTATGAGGTGGGCTGCCCGGCTTTTACCCGTGAGCTGAGGCAGTTCCAGTGGCCATCCCACCGCACGCTCAAGCCCGACGTTGGCGAGAAGTATAGCGGCAAGACCCATCCATCCGAGTTCCTCAGCATCTACACCATCGCGATGCAGGCCGCTGGGGCTCGCGACGACAAGGTGCTTGCCAACTATTTCCCGCTGGCGCTCAAGCCCAATATAATGTCTTGGTTGATGCACTTGCCGGTGGACTCCATCTCTTCCTGGTCAGATCTGTGCCATGAGTTCGTTGGTGACTTCACAGGAGGCCACCAAGTTCATGGCCAGGCCAGTGATCTGCATATCATTCCCCAGAAGGAAGGGGAGACCATGCGCAAGTACATCCAGAGATTCAACCAGGTGTAGTACAACATCCCCGACGTTCATCCCGCCGCTGTGATTAGCACGTTCCATCAGAACATGCGCAATCCCAAGATGCACGAGGAGCTGGCGATGACCAAGGTTAAGGATGTGGCCGAGCTCTACGTTCTCGCCGACAGGTGCGCCCGGGCTGAAGAGGGAAGGAAGTACCCCGGCGAAGATGCCGGCGCGGAAACCGACTCTACCGATGAGGGCGCCGCCACCCCGACGAAGAAGGGCCGGCGTCGCAACAGGAAACGCAAAGGCAAGGCCGTGCTTGCCGTTGAGGGATCTAACAATACTGGTGCCGGCAAGAAGGTCAAGGCAGACGCCCCCGGCAAGGAGATTGCCGGGTGCGCCGCCTGCCGGGCCTTGGCAGCTACCGACAAGCCAGGAAGCTTCGGCAAGCAATACTGCAAGATCCACCGCACCAAGGGCCACAATCTCCAGAACTGCCAACAAGTCAAGCTGCTTGCTAAGAAGCAAAAGGCTAAGTACGAAAGGCGGGACAAGGAGAAGGACCGGGATGGTGCCGAGGGATCCGGCAAGAAGCGTGGCGGCCAAGGAGGCCACCCGGGCAAGGACTACCAGCAAGAGAGGCCCACTCGGGGCCGCGACAAGAAACAAGAAGACGACGATCATGACGAGTCTGGTGAGCAAGGGTTCCAGAACTGCCGACAAGTTGAGCTGCTTGCTGAGAAGCAAAAGGCTGAGTATGAAAGGCGGGACAAGGAGAAGCACCAGGACGGTGCTGAGGGATCCGACAAGAAGCATGGCGGCCAAGGAGGCCGCCCCGGCAAGGACAACCAATAAGAGAGGCCCGCCCGGGGCCGCGACAAGAAACAAGAAGACGACGATCACGACAAGGACGACGAGTCTGGTGAGCAAGGGTTCCAGAAGGCTACGGAGGCCATGTGCGTCGATGGCGGCGCCTCGCTGCATACCTCTCACCACCAGCTCAAGCAGTGGGCGCGTGAGATTACAGCAGCAGAGCCGTCGTTCGATGCTCAGAAGCCACTAAAGTGGTCCAGCACGCCCCTCATCTTTGACGCCGAGGACCACCCTGACCGCACTACCGCGGTCGGGTGTTTGCCATTGTTGGTCTCGCCAATGATACGCAACCTCAGGGTGAACAAGATGTTGGCTGACGGCGGGGCCGGCCTGAACCTGATCTTGCCTATCGTGATCAAAATGTTGCAAATCCCTGACGGGGACCTCGGGGAAACGGGCATGTTTCAGGGGGTCAATCTAGGGAGGAGCCAGCCGAAGGGAAAGTTCACACTGCCCGTGACATTTGGAGGAGAGTTGAACTACAGGACGGAGAGGATCGTCTTCGACGTGGCCGAGATCCTCCTGCCCTACAACGGGATCCTCGGCCGCCCGGCACTAGCCAAGTTCATGGCGGCATCATACTACGCCTACAACATGCTAAAGATGCCCGGGCCGTTGACCATCATCTCCGTCCCCTCCGACAAGAAGGACGCGTTGATCTGCGCCGACCAACTCTACTGGGAAGCAGTTGCAGCAGCTGCAATCAAGGCACCTGCTCCTGCTGCCGAAGGCCCGGGAGGAAAGAAGGAGCCCGACAAGACCTCTCGCACCCACTCCGGCAAGCGCACCTCCTCGGGGTGTTGTGCTACCGTTGAGGACGCGCCAGAGAGCTCTGCTGACAAGAGCAAGAGATCCAGAGCCGAGCCGCCGCAGACCAAGAAGGTGCTCGTCGCGGAGGATGGCACGGGAGGGGCCTTCATCATACGTTCCGCCCTCGACAGCAAATAGGAAGGCGCGCTCGTCACCTTCCTGCGGGCAAATGTCGACGTGTTTGCATGGCAAGCATCTGACATCCCCGGTGTTCCCAGGGAGGTGATTGAGCACCACCTAGCTATCTGCCCCCACGCGTGGCCCGTCAAGCAGAAGGTTGGAAAGCAGGCTCTAGAAAGGCAGGAGTTCATCACAGAGGAGATCAGGAATTTGGAAGCGGCAGGTTTGGTGAGAGGGGTGCTCCACCTGACGTGGTTGGCCAATCCGGTAGTGGTGCGCAAGGCGAATGGGAACTGGAGGCTGTGTATTGATTACACAGATATCAATAAGGCTTGTCCTAAGGACACCTTCCTGTTGCCGCACATCGACCAGATTGTTGACTCCACGGCCGGGTGTGATCTGTTATCATTCCTTGACGCCTACTCAGGCTACAACCAAATCTTCATGACAAGAGAAGATGAAGAGAAGACATCATTCATCACCCCATGTGGTACGTATTGGTTTTTACGGACGCCTTTCGGGTTGAAGAGTGCTGGCTCAATGTTTGCAAGAGTAGTCCAAATTGGTTTTGAACCTCAGCTCCATAGAAATATGGAGGCCTACATGGATGCCATAGTGGTCAAAACCAAGGACGGGCCAACTCTTGTGCAAGATCTAGAAGAGACATTTACCAACCTGCGCAAGATCAACCTCAAGTTGAACCGTGAGAAGTGCGTCTTCGGCGTCCCATCCGGCAAGCTTCTCGGGTTCTTCGTGTCACGGCGTGTGATCAAGGCAAACCCAGACAAGATCAAGGCTATTGAGTAGATCGAGGCACCCAAGCGGATCAAGGAAGTGCGTCGGCTCACCGGCTGTGTTGCCGCCATGAGCCGATTCATCTCCAAGTCCGCCGAGCACGCCCTTCCCTTCTTCAAAATCTTGAAGAAGGCAGGCCCAATAGAGTGGACCCAAGAAGCCGAGGCAGCGCTGCAGGACCTGAAGAAATACCTTTCCTCCACGCCAATACTAGTTGCGCCTAAACCACAAGAGTCGTTACTGCTGTATCTGGCGGCGACGAATCAAGTGGTCAGCGCCGCACTAGTGGCACAGAGGGAGGTCGACCAGGAGGCAACAATGGCGGCAGAACCAGCGGATGGAAAGCCAAAGATTCCCCCTGCAGGGCCTGGTGCCGACAAGGCGCGGCCCCCGGCAGAGTCTGGTGCCACCAGGGCAAATGCTCGCGCGATCGAGTGAAGTGGTGCCCAAAAATAAGATGATGTAGCACCCGGTTTACTTTGTTAGCTCCCTCTTGCAGGGGCTAGGTCAAGGTATTCCGTTGTGCAAAAATTGCTCTTCGGCCTCCTTATGGCCTCGAGGAAGCTGCGTCACTACTTTCAGGCCCACGAGATCACTGTCGTCACCCGCCTCCCGTCGCAACGGATACTGCACAACCCGGACGCAACCGGAAGGATTGTGGAATGGGCCTTGGAGCTGTCAAGTTTCGGTTTAAAGTTTGAAAGTACCTCGACAATTCAGAGAAGAGTCTTGGCAGAGTTCATCACGGAATGGACCTCGACGTCTGACGAATACATCCAGGAGACTACTCTCCCCAGCAAGGAAGTCGACCGCAACTGGATCATGTACTTTCATGGAGCTTTCTCGCTGCAAGGCGCCGGTGCCGTTGTGCTGCTCGTCGCACCCACCGAAGAGCATGTCACGTCCCTAGCTTTACCTTGCACTAGGCTAGCACTTGTCTATTGCATCATGTTTAAATTTTATCTAAAGATGAAATGGGGACTGATAAACCCTAGCAGCAAATGAAATTCAACTAGGGTCAAAATTATATCTTTTCAATGAACCCAAAATGCCCTTCTAAAATGTTCATCATCTTTGCCTTGGTCTAGAACCTCAGACAAAAATGGTGCAAAAATTTCTAGGTCATCCAAAGGTCACTCGATTAAATCATATGTTATTTGAATTTGGGCATTTAAATGCTAGTAAATATTTTAAATGCCCAAGTAATGCTAAACTGAAATGTTCCATGTTGGATATATTCTATACAGTGGGCATGTGCAATTTGGTGATTTTTGAAAGGGTCTATGTATTTTTAGAAAAGCCACAAAGATTACAGAAAAATAGAAAACTGAAACAAAAGAGAGAGAGAGAGAAAGGAACTTACCTCGGCTTACCTCACCTGTGCAGCCACCTGGAGCCCAAGTGGCTAGCCCAGCCCACCTTCCCGGCTCCCTGTCGTCTTCCTCCCCGCGCCAATAGGCAGCGCGCGTGTCCGACACACGCCGGCACACGCCCGGCCACCTCCTACTTTCCGCCGCTGCCCCGACGCGTCTGGACGATGCCACGCACCCCCCGACCTCTCTCTCCCTCTCTCGTGCCTTATCCCCCTCCTCTGGCTCACTCTCTCCCCCCACCGAGCGGAGCTCGTCGCCGCCGCTCATCGTTGCCGTAGCCGCCGCCTCTCCCTCGCCTCTCTGAGCTGTCCCCGAGCTCTGCCATGATGTCTTCATCCTCTCCACGGGGTCAAGCGGCGCCAGGAGCTCTGCTTCGTCCCCAATGCCGCCGTCTTCCTCCTTGGTCGTCCGAGATCGCCGGCAACGCCACGGCACCGTCCGGCACCCCTGCCCCCTCTCTGTTTACTCTGCTGCACGCCGTAGCTGACACACCTCGCCTGCCCGCATGGGCCGCCGCCTAAGCTCCTCGCCGCCGTGGCCACCTACACTGGAGCTCAAAACCGAGCACAGCACCGCACGTAGCGCGTCACCACGGGGCCGTAGCAACCACCCGTTGCTCCTGCCGTGCCCTACGGCGTCAAGTCCGTAACCGTCCGAGCTCCGGCGCCGCTCCGCTCGTTGGTGCCGTCGACTCCGGCCACCCTGGCCCCTCTTGTGTGCTTCCCTGGATGCGGCGCATGCCCAGCTCCACACAGAGCCCCTCCGCCGTCCTTTTGGTCGCCTGAGGGCGAAACCCGAGCCTCTGCCGTGCGTGCTGTCACTGGTAACGAGCCGCCGGCGTGTTAGGCCTATTGACCAGGGGTTTGACCTCCCCTCGGTCATTGACATGTGGGGCCAGCCCCTGCTAATTACCTAGTTTAGGTTTAACTAAAATAGGATTAGCCCTGTGACACTGACACGCGGGCCCCACTATTCAGGTTTGACCTGGACCACCCAGTTGACTTGCTGACTTCGCTGTGACGTAATGCTGATGCTATAAATCATTTTCTGGATTTAAGTTTATTCAGGAAATTCCAGAAAATGCTACAAACTTCAAAAATTCATAGAAATTAATATGTAACTCCAAATGCAAAGATTTATATATGAAAAATGATCAGAAAAAACCAATCTATCCACTGGTACTGGTTTCATGTATGATAAAGCAACTTAACCTGGTTGTTCAAGTGAAACAAGTTAATGCACCTTTATGACCTCATAAAATGGGTTTGCATTTGAATCTTTGGTTGAAATGGACTCATTTCAATCTGTTCTAACTTGCATTAGCCCAAAACACATTCATATTGCCATGTCATTCATGCATCATATTGTTGCATGGCATTGATGGCGTTTCTTCTTTGTTTGTCGGTGGTTGTTCCCTCTCGATAGACGTGTTTTGACGATGAGTTCAATGACACCGATGAAGAACTATATTATCTTCAGAAGTCCCAGGCAAGCAAAACCCCCTTGTTCATTCTGATACAATCCCACTCTCTCACTCTTGCTCTCTTTTACTGCATTAGGACAACATCGATTCAACTACTACATGCTGCGGTAGCTGAACCCCTTTTCCTCTACATGACCTACCATTGCCACAGTAAACAGATGAAACCCACTAGCATGAGTAGGAGTTACTTGAGCCCTAATGTGCCTACTCATTCATGCTTGTTTGTCATGCCTGCTATTGCTTAGAGTTGAGTCAGGTCTGATTCATCGGGAATGAATTGGAATGGTGATGAACATGTCCTACTGTGTGTGAACAAGATTTGGTAAAGGTAGCGGTGAGAGGCCATGTAGGAGTACATGGTGGGTTGTCTCATTGAAACCGTTCTTAGGAACTGAGTTGTGTGTTTGTGATCCATGAACAACTACTACCGCACATTGGGATCCTTAATTGACTCTCTTGACTTATTAATCGCCTTAATCTCTGTCCAGGAGTTGCACCTAGTTTCTGGTGTTTGTAGGATATGTGTTGGAGGCCGTGCGTAGCGTTGACCCTAGGGGTGAGCTATGATGCGATAGATACACCGTGGCACGATGTACCGGGCGCCCGTTTGGTGTCTCGAGAACTGAGGGAGTCCTGGATTAGGGGGTCTCCAAACAGCCGGACTATATCCTTCGGCCGGACTATTGGACTATGAAGATACAAGATTGAAGACTTCGTCCTGTGTACGGATGGGACTCTACTTGGTGTGGAAGGCAAGCTAGGCAATACGGATATGGATATCTCCTCCTTTGTAACCGACCTTGTGTAAACCTAGCCCCCTCCGGTGTCTATATAAACCAGAGGGTTCTAGTCCGTAGGACAACATACAATCTTACCATAGGCTAGCTTCTAGGTTTTAGCCTCTTCATCTCGTGGTAGATCAATTCTTGTAATACTCATATCATCAAGAATAAATCAAGCAGGGCATAGGGTTTTACCTCCATCAGGAGGGCCCGAACCTGGGTAAAACATCGTGTTCCCTGCCTCCTATTACCATCCGCCTTAGACGCACAGTTCGGGACCCCCTACCCGAGATCCGCCGGTTTTGACACCGACATTGGTGCTTTAATTGAGAGTTCCTCTGTGACGTCGCCATAAGGAAGGATGCCTCATCTCGTTGTTAAAAACAACATTACTGCCGGGGGAGCCCTGGCTGTTATCCAAACTCTCCGGCTAGGCAGTTTCATCATGACTACCTGTTCGGCTGCTGCAGCGACAATGACCTCTCGGGTCATCAAAAACAGCCGCCACGTCGGCTCGGAATTCGCTGAGCAGATGGATCCAATGGAGCTCTCTTCCCTAAACGAGCTCTTGGATCGCATCGCCACCTTGGAAGTCGCTACGGACTATGATCGGATTGGGCTTAAACCCGATCGAAGGGAGATCAACTCTCCACCGGTTACCCATCATGTTGCGGTGGTGGAGGAACAATATGGCGATCCTTCCTCTATCTTGAGGACTAACTATGTCCGAATACCTGAGCTCTCCGAGCCGGATACCCATTCACGGGAGGACATCACCCAAACTCTGAACCTAGAGTGAGGCAACGGGCCAGACTCATCGGGCAACACACCGGAGTCCGAACTTCCAAAATCGGAAACCCCTCGGCCCCTGGGTCTTAGATCGGGTGGGGGTCCGGACTCAAATCCACCCACCCACCCACCCAAACATGAACGATCTTTCCCACATCAGGCAAGAGCCCCATGAAACAGTACATCATTATTGGGCCAGATTCCTCCTTGTGATGAACAAGGTTAAGGACTGCTGCGAGGAAGATGCAGTCTCACTTTTCTGCAATAACTGCAGGGACAAGGGAATCCTTAATGCCATAAGTCGCCGTGACATATCACGCATCGCTGACTTGGTGTCCATAGTACGAAAGTACTGTGCGATGGAAAGTGCCTGGAAAACCAAAACGAAATTTTGGGATAATCCGGCACTGAATATGCACCCAGTCCGAGGCAAAAGGGTGCACTATCATAAGACACCCGAGTTCATTACAAAGAAGCAAAAACCCTCTACAGGGCACGGAACCGTATTGGAGGGATGGCTCAACGGACCCTGCAAAATTCATAGCACAGTGGATACAATACCAACACACAGCCTTAGAGCATGTTGGATACTCTGGTAGGTGGCCAAAAGTGGTGAGGATCTTCTTATCCCAAATGCCACAGAGCACCACCCCGTGGATAACAATACGGTATTAATAGTCTTTAAGACCTTCGCATCAAATAATAGGCGCAAGAGAACACTCCGCAACATTGCCGAAATCTGCCACGTAGCAGCAATAAATCCATGGAGTGACACGGCTATTACCTTCAATGCCAGTGATGAACCTAAATTCTGAACAGCCCGAGCACCAGCCGCACTGGTCCTCAGTCCAATCGTGGACGGCTTTCGACTCACCAAAGTACTCATGGACGGCAGCAGCGGATTAAACCTCATCTATGAGGAAACTCTTCAAAATATGGAAATAGACTGGAACCTCATTGAGCAAAGTAGCACAAACTTCAGAGGAATCATCCCCAGTTGGGAAGCACGCTGCGCTGGGAAAATCACACTAGATGTGGTATTCGGCATGCAGGAGAACTATAGGTCCGAAGAAATTACATTTCAAGTGGCTCCGTTTAGTAGTGGATACCACGCCCTTTTAGGATGTGAGGCATTCATGATCTTCCAAGCTGTGCCCCATTATGGGTACATGAAGCTCAAAATGCCCGGGCCCAACGGAATCATCACTCTCACTAGTGATCCGGACACAGCACTCCGCGCCGAAAACAAAACAGCCGCACTGGCCCTCGAGGCACTATCTGAAACCCTTTCGGCCGAGGAATTAACCATGCTACGCTCCACAGTGGACAGGGACGACGTGATACTCGACAAGAGATCCAATTCCACCTCTCTTAAACCAGCGGATGAAATAGTCAAATTCCAAGTCCACCCAACGAACGCTACAAAAACAGCCTCCATCGGGGCATAGTTAAACCCCGCCATGGACGCCGCACTACGAGAGTTCCTGCGCGAGAATTGGGACATATTCGCTTGGCATCCATCAGACATGCCAGGAATCCCACGCAGGTTGGCCGAGCACAGCCTCAATATCCTAAAAGGATTCAAGCCGGTCAAGCAGGCTCTCCGGCGTTTCTCTGAACCTAAGAGACAGGCCATGGGAGAGGAACTAGCCAAGTTATTGGAGGCCGGATTCATCAGAGAAATAAAACACCCGGACTGGCTAGCAAACCTGGTGATGGTACCAAAGAAGGATAAATCCTGGCGCCTATGTGTCGATTTCAAGGACCTCAATAAAGCCTGCCCAAAGGATCCCTTCCACCTCCCCCGCATTGATCAAATTATCGATGCTACCGCAAGACACGAATCATTGTGTTTCCTCGACGCATACTCCGGTTACCATCAAATCAAGATGGCGGAGTCCGACCAAGCCGCAACGGCATTCATCACACTATACGGCCCCTTCTGTTTCAACACAATGCCTTTTGGGCTAAAAAACGCTGATGCAACATATCAGCGCATGATTCAAACATGTCTGGAGAAACAGATCGGCAAAACGGTTTGGCATACGTAGATGATGTGGTCGTCAAAACCAAACACATCGACTCCCTGATAGACAAGTTGAGGCTCACATTTGACAACCTCAGAACATATGACATCAAGCTCAATCCGGAAAAGTGCGTTTTTGGCGTACCCGCCGGAAAACTCCTGGGTTTCATTGTATCCAGTAGAGGTATTGAAGCTAATCCAGCCAAAATCGGAGCTTTGTCACAGTTGGCTACCCCAACAGACCTCAAACAAATCCAAAAATTAACTGGATGTGTGGCGGCTCTAAGACGTTTTATCTCCCGTTTAGGAGAAAAGGCACTACCCCTCTATCGCCTCCTTCGGCGCACCGAACACTTCAAGTGGACGGACGCTGCCGCAGCTGGATTGGAAGAAATAAAAGCCATATACTAGCAACCAACCCAATCCTGGCCGCGCCAAACATCGGCGAACCAATGCTGTTGTACATTGAGGCAACTCATCAAGTTGTAAGCGCAGTGCTCGTCATTGAACGAGAAGCTGACGGACATAAATTCCCTCTTCAAAAGCCGGTATATTATGTATCCACTTTCCTCACTCCATGCAAATCACGGTACCCAGATTACCAAAAGATAGCCTATGCGGTATTCATGGCATCCCGGAAACTGCGACACTACTTTCAAGAGTGTTCGATTACAATAGCCTCGGAGGTGCCACTCAATGATATTATAAACAACCGCGACGCCATGGGCCGGATCGCCGAATGGGCCATTGAGCTCCTCCCGTTCGACATATCATACAAACCACGGCGAGCCATTAAATCGCAAGTATTGGCCGACTTTGTTGCCGAATGGACGGAAGCCGAACTCCCTAAAGAGTACGGCGCATACTCCAATTGGATTATGCACTTCGACGGCTCTAAAATGTTGGCTGGACTGTGGACACGCGTCGTCCTGACGTCCCCAACCGGAGATACAATTCAATACGTACTACCGATACTGTACACAGACTCCAACAATGCAGCCGAATACGAAGCCTTGTTACATGGTCTTTGGATGGCAGTTTCCATGGGCATTCAGCGCCTGGAGGTGCGTGGGGATTCGAACCTTGCAATATCCCAAATAAATGGAGACTTTGATGCCAAGGACCCGAAGATGGCGGCTTACCATAACGCCATCCTAAAGATGTCAGCTCGGTTCGAGGGGCTCGAATTTCACCATGTGGCTCGGGAAAACAATCAGGCGGCGGATATCCTCGCCCGCATCGGTGCAAAACGCGATGCGGTCCCCCCTAACATCTTTTTAGAGAGATTGTTTAAACCATCCGTAGTATGGGAGGGGGACACCGGCAATATTAGTCTGGACCCGGCCACAACACTCGATACCGAACACTCTGAAATAATCGGAGGCTCTGCCACCGAAATAACACCTTCAGCCCACGTAATAATGGCCATCATAGCCCCGTGGACAGAACCATTCCTGGCCTACCTAACTAGGCAGGAACTTCCGGAGGACCAAAATGAGGCACGCTGCATAGTCCGGCAATCTAAGGCCTACAGGGTCCATGAGGGAGAATTGTATAAACAAAGCACTACCGGAGTCCTTCAAAGCTGCATCTCCGAAGAGGAAGGGTAGAACCTTTTGGCAGAAATTCACGCCGGACTCGGCGGGTACCACGCTGCAGCTCGGGCTCTTGTAAGCAAGGCCTTCTGCACAGGATTCTATTGGCCGACGGCCCGGCAGATGCACAGGACTTGGTCCAACGCTGCGCCGGGTGCCAGCCTTTTGCAAATCAAAGCCACATGCCACCCACCGCCCTTCAAACAATCCCCATTACATGGCCCTTTGCCTTCTGGGGGCTTGACATGGTTGGACCCCTTAAAGGGGGAACCCACAAGAAAAAATACTTACTGGTCATGGTGGATAAGTTCACCAAATGGATAGAAGCCAAACCTGTTAAAATGGCCGAATCTGGACCGGCGATAGACTTCATATCCTGGGTCGTACACCGTTATGGTGTCCCCCACAGTATCATCACTAACAACAGCACGAACTTCACGGCCGACGAGGTAAAACTATGGTGCAGCAAAATGGGCATCAAGCTCGATTATGCTTCAGTCTATCTCCCACAAACCAACAGTCAAATTGAGCGAGCAAACGGTCTTATAATGAGCGGCATTAAACCCAGATTAGTGCGTTCCTTAACGGAGTCTAACACGCACTGGGTAGAGGAGCTCGACTCCGTACTCTGGGGGCTGCGGACCACGCCGAATCGTAGTACCGGATATACACCCTTCTTTATGGTGTACGGAGCAGAGGCAGTCTTGCCCTGTGACATAATTCATGACTCACCTCGAGTGTGCATGTACGAAGAAAGAGAAGCCGAGCTCGGTCGGCAGGACAGTCTGGACACCCTGGAGGAGGAGCGTGATGTGGCAAAATCCCGTTCCGCATTTTATCAGCAACAGGCTCGCAGATACCAAAGCAGAGAAGTACGGGCCAAAACTTATAACGTTGGCGAACTAGTTCTACGCCTGCTGGATAAGAGAAAGAACAAGCTCGAGCCCAAGTGGGAAGGTCCCTTCATTATTGACCAAGTTCTGACCGGTGGAGCGTACCGTCTGCGGGATGCATCGACTAATCGACTCGAGCCGAACCATGGAACGCGGCCAGGCTCCAAAGATTCTACGCCTAGCGCCGGACTACATGTGTGTCCCCTTCCTCTATCCATTTTTCGCATATACATTATCTGTCTTGTTTTCCTTTCTTTCTTTTATTCTTTCTCTAGGCCTTCATGGGACAATTTGTGCCTCGCTTGCACACTATAGATGCGCTAGCCGCGCTCATCATACCTGGGGGCTTCTTTCACAGAAGCTTAATTATTTATCTGGGCCTCATGCCCCGCACATGTGTAACACTTCCGCATGTACCTTTTGTCGCCATTATATGCATCGATATGACTTAAGTTTTGGCCAAGCTGGGTTGCCTGGCTCTTGTATTTATGCCCTACGTTCTTGTTAATTTGGCTAGGGCATAAGGGGAGCACCTCTACGATTGTTACTGCCGGGTCAGCCGGATGTGTACCTCAGACTGGGTGAAGCCGAAAGCTAGCGTTCTTAAGGGAATATTCGGTCGGTGAACAAAAGATGATTTTTCTTTATTTTGCATATGTGCCCCCAGACATTTTTTCCTGCGCTTCCTATCGCAGTCCGGACATGCACTTTAGGGCATGTGTACCCAGGGAAAGGAACCCTTAACGGAACTATTCTCCCTGGAAGATGTTTCTTACTACCCATGTAATATAACATAACTAGTTGGGCACTTGTCTGTTCAACCACTAATGACCCCTACGCCTGGTCTCCAAGCATACCCCGGTTTTTATATAACTAAGTGGGTATTCGGATACACTCCGGACTATCGGGTCCCGAGGTTGAAGCGAAAAGGTCCGCCATGACAAATGATCTACAATCCGGCTAGAAGGCATCATACATGTCATTTTAATTACATAGTCATGTAGACTGACTAAATTCCTCTTCTATACCATCCAACAGGCGGTCTAGCCTACAATCTTGTTGGGAATACTTTGCGGCTAATTCTACTTGCCCATAGACTAAGCTGACAGGGATCTCTTTTCCGTCGGGCCCCACAGGTCCGACCTCTTCCATATGATTTGGGTCAGCCTTGGTATATCGCGTCTTCACCATAGCCCAGGCATCCCTGGAACCCTAACAGCAGGCCGATATCTTCCATAATCGGAAGCGCCGCCGCGCTCCCTTGAGTTTCTCCGCAAGCTCTCCAATGTCCGTTGGCGGGGGGATGGATGGCCACAAGGCCTGGGAAACACTTTGCATCACCTGCCAAACTTGTTCGTGCAATTGTGAGGGCTCGGATAGAAGATCACCTGCAGACCCAGGCATCTCTTCAGCGGGACGACCCATCAGCATACCTACAGACATAACTCTGTCAACCGGCTTCTTAGCCGTACTCTTTATTAAGGGTTCGTTCAAGCACTTACTAAAAATGCCGCGTCGAAGCCGCTTATTCTCCTTCTCGAAGTCCGCAAGCTGGGCTCGAACATCTTTTAGTTCCACGCTCAGCTTGGTATTGGCGTCTTGGAGACTGTTTTTCTCCTGCCTAACCTTAGTCAGCATGCGTTCGCCAGCCTTCAGCTGCCGAACAGCACGTTGATCCTCCGGATTCTCTCCGGACTCATCTCCAATATCTATTATTAGATCTGCAAATCTGCCGCACACTATATGGTACCTATCATTCTTTGAAAGAAACGTTACCAGCAGGGGCCGTGTTTGGCTCCTTCAATGCGGCAACGGCGGCCCGAAGTTGGGTCTTGCATTCCTCCAGCTCCTGTGACAGTCGACTATTCTTCTCTGTAAGAACCTGCATAATAAGATGATCCTTAAATCGGTTCTGCTAACTGTTTCAAGTCTCAGGGGCTACTGATACATATAATCATCAGATTTGCTTACCTGTACATCCTTTACATACTGATTCGTGGCTCTGTCTAGACCATTTTGAGCAGCACGGAGGTACGCCTCTCCAGAATTGAAGGCATCAAACGCCTCTAGTGAGAAGCAAGCGTCGCGGAGTACGGCCCGGCGGCGCCTATGATTCATGGCGCTCTCCACTTCTGAATTCGTAGCAGACAACCTATCTGCATCCTCTGTAGGGGGAGTATTCGGTGTCCGCCCCATGTCGGCTTCCGCCTCTATGTCCGGCCCTGGAGCCCGACTGGTGGAAGCGTGATCGGTAACCTCACCGGACATATTCCGGTGAGCGTTTTTTCTATTAAAGAAACATGGATGTCATTATATTTCGAGAAAGACGACAACCACGGAGCGGGGTTTCTGTCATACCTCTGCGCCGGCGTCTCCGTCCTGACCGCCTTCCTCTTCGGCCGGCCCGGCCTCGGCGCATCTTGTTGGCGAGTTGCTGCGGGTTCAGCATGGCGTCCCGAATGCCTTCCCTGTAAAAACACCATATGTATATGGTAGGTGAGGTGTCTAAACGGGGATCCTAGTTTTTGGAATTGGTATTTTTGGTTTTCTTACTTGCGATGCAGGAAGCAGTCCCGGATAGTCAGCCGTGATAGCCACCATGGCGTCATCACAGCTTAATTGACAGAACTGCCGATCTATCAGCTCCATGAATATATCCGGATCTTCTTCAAGTCCGAGACCAAGGGCCTGGTCAGGGTCCTCTGGTTGTGGAGATGGGCTGCAGACCTCCCTTATGGCTTTTCGCAGTTCCTGCCGCAAAATGGCAAGGTGAGTACCTACGATAAAGAATGCGGGAAGAGTGGAAGCAGGGAGTTATAACTCACCCAGCTTGGAGGGTTGTACATGGAGAATCCATCCCGTAGCTTGAGGCGGATGAACTCCTCTTCCTCCCCTTTGAACAATTCGGATAGAATTTTTGCTAAAGCGGCAGCATTGTTCGGACCCTTACGCCCGCAGCGGCTGGCATCGTCTTCCCCGTTAAAACACCACAAGGGGTGCCCTCTATATTGAAGTGGTTGCACTCCCCGCATTATGCATATTGACATAACCTC
This sequence comes from Triticum dicoccoides, assembly GCF_002162155.2. Classification (NCBI taxonomy): domain Eukaryota; kingdom Viridiplantae; phylum Streptophyta; class Magnoliopsida; order Poales; family Poaceae; genus Triticum; species Triticum dicoccoides. Next base: position 441,286,515 of record NC_041380.1, on the reverse strand, counting down.
GATTACTGTCAATCCTAATTGAGCCAACGCTTTAATCCGGTTCATCAGGTAAAGGACTTCCCCGTTGTCTTCCTCCTGGGGGCTCTGGGGGCGCCAACTTCGGCGTTTCTTCAGAGGAGCATTGCTGAACTCAGGAAGACCCCGCCGAATAGGGTCCGGAAGGGGGACGTCCTCCATATAAAACCATTCCAAAGGCCAGTATTTGGACGTCTTCTTCAGAGTACCGGACAGGTATCCGGTTTCGGCGATGCGCCATATTTCGGCTCCGCCCACTTGATAAAGTGACCCCTCTTGTGTGCGAGGGACGAGGCAAAATAGCCTTTTCCACAGCTCGAAATGAGCCTCGCAGCCCAGGAAATAACTCGCAGAGGGCAACATAGCCGGCGATGTGTAGAATGGAGGCAAGGGTGAAATTATGCAGTTGGAGGCCGTAAAACTCCAAGAGCCCGCGGAGGAACGGATGAATCGAAAATCCGAGTCCCCTCAATAAATAAGGGACAAGGCATACCCGCTCCCCTGTAGAGGGGCTGGGGAAGCTCTTCGCTTGCTCTCCGCCATTGTAGGTGGCGAGCCCGGCTCGGACGGGCACCATATATGCCAGAGGGAGAAATCCCTTAGTTTGCAGTTTCACTAATCGACTATGCGCGACTGAATACCTCTCCTAATCGCCGGGCTTAGGGCTGCAGGGGCGGGAGGAGGAGCTGTGGAGGTCGGCCATGCTGGAGTGGATCTTTCCGAAGCACGCTCCGATGGATTCTTGCAGAGGGAGGATGGTATGGATTGGATCTAAGAATCCCCATCCCTTTAATAGACAATTTATTTATCTGGTTAGGGGCCGAATGTAAAAACACCCTGGCGCCTCGCATTCATTCGACGCATAAAAGATAGCCCTTATTGGGCACAGAAGCCAAGAGGTTCAACATTTATGGGACCAGACACTACTTAACAGGTATTCAAGATTTGGAGAAGAACCCGCCTTGCAATGCCAAAGACAATACTGCGCGTTGGACTCATCATCATTGAAGCCTGGTTCAGGGGCTACTGAGGGACTCCTGGATTAGGGGGTCTCCAGATAGCCGAACTATATCCTTCGGCCGAACTGTTGGACTATGAAGATACAAGATTGAAGATTTTGCTGCGTGTCCGGATGGGACTCTACTTGGCGTGGAAGGCAAGCTAGGAAATACGGATATGGATATCTCCCCCTTTGTAACTGACCTTGTGTAACCCTAGCCCCCTCCGGTGTCTATATAAACTGGAGGGTTTTAGTCCGTAGGACAACATACAATCATAGCATAGGCTAGCTTCTAGGGTTTAGCCTCTTCGATCTCGTGGTAGATCAACTCTTGTAATACTCATATCATCAAGAATAAATCAAGCAGGACGTAGGGTTTTACCTCCATCACGAGGGCCCGAACCTGGGTAAAACATCGTGTTCCCTGCCTCCTATTACCATCCGCCTTAGACGCACAGTTCGGGACCCCCTACCCAAGATCTGCCGATTTTGACACCGACAGGAACCCTGCACACATCGTTTGGGGCTGTGAGCTAAACCCCGGTCGGATCTCCTCGCGGATGGAACCCGAATAGGCGATAAACCTAGATTAGAGACTTGTGTGGTTAGTCAGGTCGTGGCCGACTCCCTCGCCAGGCTTCCGCTTGAAGGTTGCCGAGATACACGACATGTACATGGTGGTAAGTGGCGAGAGCATGTGTGAAGAAGTACACCCCTGCAGGGTTATAAATGATCTATTCGAATAGCCATGTCCGCGGTAAAGGACTTTTGGGTTGCCTATAACAGTTCATAGACAAGTGAAAGTGGATACTCTAAAACTCGCAAGATAAGTGTGAGTGCTATGGATGGCCTTCTCGTAGGGAGAGGGGAGTGGATCCATAGTGGTGTATTGATATGGTGAATATGTGGACTCGTGTGCGCCACCTCAAAAGAGTTACTTGCGGTCATAATTCAGGATAGCCAACGAGTCAAAGCTGGCTTGCTGCAATCAAACTACACCACCCCCTTTGTTGATACCAATGCATATGTAGATAGTTCTAATGTAAGTCTCATTGGGTACATTTGTACTAACATTTTCCTATTTTATGTTTTTGCAGAGAGACGTCAGACTCGCTAGTAGTTCCGCATGGACTTCGACGTTTAGCTTGTTACCTCAGCTACGATCTTGTACCGTCGACAGGATCTGGTAGATAGTCAGGCTTCTCAGCCTTTTTCATTTATATATGTCTGGACTCAGACATGTTAAGCTTCCGCATGTGTTTTGACTTGTATGCTCTGAATGTTGGGTCATGAGACCCATGTTTGTAATATATCGCTCCTCGGAGCCTAATGAATAAATACTTGAGTTGTAGAGTCATGTTGTGATGCCATGTTGTATTTGCGCATATCGAGCATATTGTGTGTATGATTGAAATGCTTGGTATGTGTGGGATCCGACAACCTAGTTGTTTATCCTTGGTAGCCTTTCTTATGGGGAAATGTAGTCTTGTGCTTCCACGAGCCATAGTAGTCCGCTATAGCCCGGTTCATCAGAGTCCTGCTAGCCCAGCACTACTGCTCCGGAACACTTGACAGGCCGGCATGTGATTCACATTGTTCCTGTGTCTGTCCCTTCGGGGAAATGTCACGCGGTGACATCTGGAGTCCTGCCTAGCCTGCTACAGCCCGGTTCACCGGAGGCCTGTTAGCCCAGTGCTACAGCCCGGATTCGCACGCTGCTGACTGACATGCTCGATGTTGATTCATGTATGCCTGTCCCCGTAAGTTAGTGCCACTTTGGGTTCATGACTAGTCATGTCGGCCCGGGTTCTCTGTCATATGGATACTAGCGACACTATCATATATGTGAGCCAAAAGGCGCAAACGGTCCCGGGCCTTGGTAAGGCGACACCCGTGGGAATACCGTGCGTGAGGCCGCAAAGTGATATGAGGTGTTACCGGCTAGATCGATGTGACTTGGAATCGGGGTCCTGTCAGCTTTGGTATCAGAGCCTGACTGCCTGTAGGTTTACCAAGCCAAACTGGTCGAAGTTGAGTCTAGAAATTCTTTAGTTATGTACGGGAATTGATTGTGGATGGGAACGTAAGGCTCTTTTTACTCCTTTACCTTATGCCCTTCCGATCTGAGTCATCCTCTTCTCTTCTACGGGGATTAAGAACTAGGCCTTCTCATCTATCTATCAGGATGATGAGTTACTATGATAGAGACTTATAGGATTGATGGATTTAAGCCCAGTTCAGTTTCTATTACTTCCGTATGTTCATAGCTGGCCTCAGAACCTTGATATTGTGATGTTGAGTGGTCATGCCACTATTTTGCAGGATGTCTCAAATATTTTTGAGCATTTACAGTCGTTACACTGTCCGAGTCATCCCAGGTTTCTAGATAGTCTGATCACTTGCAATCATTCATCCTTGTTCCTGATGTCCATTTGGGCCAGATTAATCACACTAATTGGTGAGTTGAGGTACTCTGTTGCCTCGACATATATGTTGGAGCTATTATTATGACCCTAGGTGTTTTAGGGAGTCACCTAGTAATCTAGCCATGTTTTGTGTTCCCGGTGTGATGATTTTGGCCACCATTCACGAAAGCATCTCGTGATGCCATTTAGTAGTAGGTATTCTACTCCTGGGTTCTTGACCCAAGATTCACTCTACTTACCTCGTGTTGATAGTGTTTGGTAGTTCCTTTAGGATATTAGTAACCTTTGCGATAGTCCTCGAGATCCGTGGTACATTGTTCTTCCAACTACCATGAACTACTTATGGCAGAAGTTCCTCGTTGAACCGAAAGATCACAACTAGAGTGCTCTTGGTGAGTTCTCAATTCTGTGTTGTTAATCTGCCAGTCCTTCCTTTTTTGCATGGGTTTTATCCGGAAGAAACATGTTGAACTTCGTTTGACATGCTAATCCATGAATCCACAACTCAAAAAAAATCATATGTTCTTTGAGTTGTCCCCCTTCAGTTATATTCCGACCTTCATCTATCAATTAATAGTCAAGGGTATGTGTGCGATCGTGTTCATCGATGCCTATTATTCTTGTGGTCCATCAAGCCATTCTATTCCGGAATGACTAGGAGAAACAAACTCCAGTACCTCATCCATATCCGGGATTGGGTCAAAGTAGTTGTGCTCTGTAGATCAAATGCCAATCCAGCTTTTGTTCTGTTCTACCTGGAGTATTACCGTCTTATGTCAAGAATGTCATGGAAATTGCACAACCTCTTATGAATTCTTGATGCAGTGATACCTCTTGCCATCATTATTCATTCCTCGGTCCTGTGTTGTCGCAATCGTAATGCCGACAAGTGAACCGTGATGTGTGAAATCAATACTCCTAGCAACTGTGTTGCTTGGTAGTTAATGGACAATAATCTTATCCTTAGCGTGTTGATTATTGAATCATCACCCTAAGGTTGATCATGCGACCTAGTCCTTATTTCCGGTGCACTTTTCGATCAATGAGTTAGGATAGTGTCAATCCTTGCTTATTTGATCATATCGTCTTGCCCTGAAAAGCAAGATTGTTCTCGAGCTTAGTGACATATCGGTGATTTGTGATTTTCTGAAGATCTTCTCGGAAGTATTACCTGGTTGTCACCTGGCCGCTATGTTGAGTTCGTGATCAAGTTGGTTTTCTTATAAATCACCCCTTCTCCAAGAATCTGTGTTGGATATCCCTCAGCTAGTTGGTTGAGCTAGACAACAACTTGGAGAGGTGGAAGGTAAAAGCTTTACTTAACTTAGTTCATCTCTAAGGGATATCTTCTGTGTCTGTGTTGAAGAAAGATGATATCTTCATCAATTGGTCCTCGTGATCAGTTGTTGCACCTATTGTCTTACCCAATCTTTGATTTGAGTATGGGTTATCATCAAATCAAATCAGAACCAATGATGTTCATAATGTTGTCTTACTCGTGGTTGATCCCTTGAGCATACACCATTATATCTTTTGGGTCTGACCAATGCTATCACTTGTTCACATAATTATGGAATTCCATCTCCATGGAAACCTGGATGAATTGTTGTTGAGCCCGTTAGCAACACTGCTACCTTCTCCATGATTCGTATTGAACATCCAGCTAGTATTGGAAACTTTATAAGCATTATCTTCGTGTTCCGTTCATGAAGCATATGTTCGGATGGAAGAAGTGACTTCCTCTAATTCACGTGCATATGATGCAAGTTGCCGCCGTGAATTTGAGAAAGTTTGTTTCGCTTCCTCTGGAATCATCCCAAGCCAGTCACGCATACATGTGAAGTATTCTGTGGTTTGGAGACTTGCAACCTTCATTCTATATGAATCCCTAGCACACCAAGCCACTGATTGATTTGTTCAGGGAAAAGAAGTTCTTAAGTGCTAATCCTTATGGACCCAAAGGTACATGTGCAGGACTTCGCTCTCCGCAATGATGGTTCCCAATCAGAACTCTGTAGTGTTTCGTTGTAAGACTACTATGTGGTCATGCTTGTCTTGGACAACGTGCTCACCTGTATGTAGCAGAACCAGCTTATGTTTTGGAGCTTGCTAGTGTAGTTCATCTCCCGAGAGTCTCGCAACGTTATCTCGTCGATTTGTGTTGCAACCCTTCTTTTCAGACATGTGAGTCTGAAATATCCTGTTACCAACCAGATCTGAATCTCAGGCAGATATGATGGTTGGAACTTTTCCAAGCTCTATGATGTAGGTCCCGACAGGGTTGATGTTTTGGCCGACACACCTAGCCAGAAGATCTGTCATTGTAGTATCTTTGACCATCTTTCCATGAGGATTTCGTGCGACTTATTCCATAAGTTGTTCCTTAGGGATCCCAGTTTCTTCGATGGTTCTATAACCATTGAAACGTTGGAAACACTCTCGATTGTTGAGTTTTTCCCCAGTTACCAGAATCATTCCCAGCATTTGTATTTTGTTCCCAGCTTGCACCTCAGTAATTGTTGTCCAGGATCATCTTCAAAAGTGGACTTACCATGGGTCCCATCCATTTCCGATGATAAGCAAAAATCATCCGTTGCGTTATCTTCAACAAGGTAGTCCACATCATCCATCCTAGTCCGAGTATGTCATTCTTTCAGACTCCTTCAAATGATTGATTGTATTTGCCCTAGGCTAGTATCAAGAGTTTCAATGATCTTTGAATCAAATGTAATTCTTTTTGCCACTTCAAAGAATTATTCTACGAGTATCCTTCCCTAAGGTGCCCCGATATGGAATCATAGCAATTCATCTCCTTGCTACTCTGAAACCTATGCACCATCTTCTTCAGCATGGAATTTTTGCCTACCCAGTAGAACCTTGTCATCTACCTCTTTCCATCACTCCTAATGTGTGCTTCACGTCTCAGCTCGTGATATGTATCTATGTCTCATTACGTGAGTTAATCCTGAGTTGCTCGGTCTTCGAGAAGATCAATCCTTCTAGAGTTTCTTTTCCCTCTCGTTGTCATGTTGGTACGAGTTCCTGGAGCAATACTTCGAGACAATGATGGTGATCGAATCAACGTTCTTATGGAGTGCACCTTGGATCGTGAAGATTGTGTTAGTTTGCGTTCCCCCTTCATCTTACCTTACGTCTTGAATCTCGGAACGAGATTCTTATTTAGTGGGGGTGAGTTGTCACATCCCTAGCTTTACCTTGCACTAGGCTAGCACTTGTCTATTGCATCATGTTTAAATTTTATGTAAAGATGAAATGGGGACTTATAAACCCTAGCAGCAAATGAAATTCAACTTGGGTCAAAATTAAATCTTTTCAATGAACCCAAAATGCCCTTCTAAAATGTTCATCATCTTTGCCTTGGTCTAGAACCTCTGACAAAAATGGTGCACAAATTTCTAGGTCATCCAAAGGTCACTGGATTAAATCATATGTTATTTGAATTTGGGCATTTAAATGCTATTAAATATTTTAAATGCCCAAGTAATCCTAAACTGAAATGTTCCATGTTGGATATATTCTATACAGTGGGCATGTGCAGTTTGGTGATTTTTGAAAGGGTCTAGGTATTTTTAGAAAAGCCACAAAGATTACAGAAAATAGAAAAATGAAACAAAAGAGAGAGAGAGCGAGAGAGAGAGAGAGAAAGGAATTAACATGGGCTTACCTCACCTGAGCAGCCACCTGGAGCCCAATTGGCTGGCCCAGCCCACCTTCCCGGCTCCCTATCGTCTTCCTCCCCGTGCCAATAGGCAGCACGCGTGGCCGACGCACGCCTGCACGCGCCCGGCCTCCTCCTGCTTTCCGCCGCTGCCCCGACGCGTCTGGACGATGCCACGCACCCCCCAACCTCTCTCTCCCTTTCTCGTGCCTTCTCCCCCTCCTCTGGCTCACTCTCTCCCCCCACCAAGCGGAGCTCGTCGCCGCCGCTCATTGTTGTCGTAGCCGCCGCCTCTCCCTCGCCTCTCTGAGCTGTCCCCGAGCTCTGCCACGATGTCTTCATCCTCTCCACGGGGTCAAGCGGCGCCAGGAGCTCTCCTTCGTCCCCAACGCCACCGTCTTCCTCCTCAGTCATCTGAGATCGCCGCAACGCCACGGCACCGTCCGGCCACCCCCGAGCCAGCTGACCTGTTCATCTTCCCCGCCGTGAGCTCCTGACCCAAACCCCCCTCTCTGTTTTCTCTGTTGCACGCCATAGCTGACACACCTCGCCTGCCCGCACGCGCCACCGCCTGAGCTCCTCGCCGCCGTGGCCACCTACACTGGAGCTCAAAACCGAGCGCATCACCGCGCGTAGCGCGTCACCACGGGGCCGTAGCAACCACCCATTGCTCCTTCCGTGCCTTGCGGCATCGAGTCCGTCGATGTCCGTACTTGTTGGTGCCGGCGCCGCTCCGCCTCGGTCATTGACATGTGGGGCCAGCCCCTGCTAATTACCTAGTTTAGGTTTAACTAAAATAGGATTAGCCCTGTGACACTGACACGCGGGCCCCACTGTTCAGGTTTGACCTGGACCGCCCAGTTGACTTGCTGACTTTGCTGTGACGTAATGCTGACGCTATAAATCATTTTCTGGATTTAAGTTTATTCAGGAAATTCCAGAAAATGCTACAAACTTCAAAAATTCATAGAAATTAATATGTAACTCCAAATGCAAAGATTTATATATGAAAAATGATCAGAAAAATCCAATCTATCCACTGGTACTAGTTTCATGTATGATAAAGCAACTTAACCTGGCTGTTCAAGTGAAACAAGTTAATGCACCTTTATGACCTCATAAAATGGGTTTGCATTTGAATCTCTGGTTCAAATGGACTCATTTCAATCTATTCTAACTTGCATCAGCCCAAAACACATTCATATTGCCATGTCATTCATGCATCATATTGTTGCATGGCATTGATGGTGTTTCTTCTTTGTTTGTCGGTGGTTGTTCCCTCTCGATAGACGTGTTTCAACGATGAGTTCGATGACACCGATGAAGAACTATATTATCTTCAGAAGTGCCAGGCAAACAAAACCCCCTTGTTCATTCCGATACAATCCCACTCTCTCGCTCCTGCTCTCTTGTACTGCATTAGGACAACATCGATTCACATGTTACATGTTGCGGTAGCTGAACCCCTTTTCCTCTGCATGACCTGTCATTGCCACAGTAAACAGATGAAACCCACTAGCATGAGTAGGAGTTACTTGAGCCCTGATGTGCCTACTCATTCATGCTTGTTTGTCATGCCTGCTATTGCTTAGAGTTGAGTCAGGTCTGATTCATCGGGAATGAATTGGAATGGTGATGAACATGTCCTACTGTGTGTGAACAAGATTTGGTAAAGGTAGCGGTGAGAGGCCATGTAGGAGTACATGGTGGGTTGTCTCATTGAAACCGTTCTTAGGAACTGAGTTGTGTGTTTGTGATCCATGAACAACTACTACCGCACATTGGGATCCTTAATTGACTCTCTTGACTTATTAATCGCCTCAATCTCTGTCCAAGAGTTGCAACTAGTTTCTGGTGTTTGTAGGATATGTGTTGCAGGCCATGCGTAGCGCTGACCCTAGGGGTGGGCTATGATGCGGTAGATACACCGTGGCACGATGTACCGGGCACCCGTTTGGTGTCTCGGGAACCCTGCACACATCGTTAGGGGCTGTGAGCAAAACCCCGGCCGAATCTCCTCGCGGATGGAACCCGAATAGGCAATAAACCTGGACTAGAGACTTGTGTGGTTAGTCAGGTCATGGCCGACTCCCTCGCCAGGCTTCTGCTTGAAGGTTGCCGAGATACACGACATGTACATGGTGGTAAGTGGCGAGAGTGTGTGTGAAGAAGTACACCCCTGCAGGGTTATAAATGATCTATTCGAATAGTCATGTCCGCGGTAAAGGACTTCTGGGTTGCCTATAACAGTTCATAGACAATTGAAAGTGGAAACTCTAAAACTCGCAAGATAAGTGTGAGTGCTATGGATGGCCTTCTCGTAGGGAGACGGGAGCGGATCCAAAGTGGTGTATTGATATGGTGAATATGTGGACTCGTGTGCGCCACCTCAAAAGAGTTACTTGCGGTCTTAATTCAGGATAGCCACCGAGTCAAAGCTGGGTTGCTACAGTCAAACTCCACCACCCCCTTTGTTGATACCAATGCATATGTAGATAGTTCTGATGTAAGTCTTGCTGGGTACATTTGTACTCACGTTTGCCTATTTTATGTTTTTGCAGAGAGACGTCAGTCTCGCTAGTAGTTCCGCATGGACTTCAACGTTTAGCTTGTTACCTCAGCTACGATCTTGTGCCCTCGGCAGGATCTGGTAGATACTCAGGCTTCTCAGCCTTTTTCATTTATATATGTCTGTACTCAGACATGTTAAGCTTCCGCATGTGTTTTGACTTGTATGCTCTGAATGTTGGGTCATGAGACCCATGTTTGTAATATATCGCTCCTCGGAGCCTAATGAATAAATACTTGAGTTGTAGAGTCATGTTGTGATGCCATGTTGTATTTGCGCATATCGAGCATATTGTGTGTATGATTGAAATGCTTGGTATGTGTGGGATCCGACAACCTAGTTGTTTATCCTTGGTAGCCTTTCTTATGGGGAAATGTAGTCTTGTGCTTCCATGAGCCATAGTAGTCCGCTACAGCCCGGTTCACCGGAGTCCTACTAGCCTAGCACTACTGCTCCAGAACACTTTGTAATGCCCCGAGACCGATGTGCCAGTTGTCGTCCAGTTATTCGCCGTCGTTGCCATGACATTTGCTTGCGTGTTGCATATTATCATGTCATCATGTGCATTGCATCATCATGTTTTCAAAACTTGCATCCGTCCCGGCTTCCTCGTTCTCTCCGTTGTCCGTTCTGAGCCCAGACACACTTGCACGCGCCCGCCACACGTCCGAAATATTATTTTATAAGTGGCCGGAAAATGTTCTCGGAATTGGTTGAAAGTTGGCGTGCAGTGTTGTTATGTTGTTAGTAGGTCTCCCGCCAAGTTTCATCGCATTCGGAGTTCGTTTGATAGCCCAACCGTTAAACTATAGCGGCAATATAGCCGGTCTAACGTCGGACGTTTTCGGTCTCCGAAAACAGTCGCCGGGCCTCCCTCCCTTCTCTTCTCTCAGCTCGAGACCGTCTACACAGCCCACTACATACCTTCAGGTCCAAGCTAACCTCTCTCGTCAACCCGCGGCCCTCCTCGCGCACACGTCCGAAAGTTGTTCCGAACCCGACTCGGACTGTCGTTACCATTGGATCCGGATCATCCCCAAACATCTACAAAACATCTCCGTTTTGTTAATTGGACTTCCTAACCTATATTTTCTCAGCCCTCCGATTAGATCGAAGGGCTTCCCTTAGTATGCATATAGACCCACTCACTATATAAACAGCCTAACCCTAGTTTCTAGGGGAGATGTCCCATCCATCCTTCCCATCCGCCGCCACCCGACCAACTCCCCTCTTCCTCGGGATCTCCCTCGCTCCAAATCAGCAACCATCACTTTCCCCACCTTGATTTTGGCACCGAACCAACCAGTCACTCCTCTCGATCCACCTACCAGCAGCGCCTGTGCTCCCATCACCCTCAAGCTCCCACCTCCGGATCGAGCAGGAGGCTCGATGGCGAGCTCCCGAAGCCCACCATGCCAAGAGCTTCGTCCAGGGACTCTGCACCGTTCCCCTGCTTTCTCCCTTGTGTCTCTTCCCTCCCTCCTGTGCTGATCTACCTTCCCATCTCTCTCCTCTCGCAGCAATCAGCAGGAACCCTGGCCACCGAGCTTCGCAGCGCCGCCCTCGACCAGGAGCTCTACCTGACTCCATGGCTGTCATCCCAAACCTCTCCTTCGCCCGCGCTGCCGCCATGGATTTGATCCGGCCGGAGCTGCTCATCCGCCTCACTTCCCGTCCTGGCTGCAAGCTACCGCCGCCCGGATCCTCCCCGAGCTCCAAGTTCTCGCGCCATCGTGCCTGCTGCTTGCTTCATTGACCCGAGCATGCCCGTCCCTCCACCATCATGCTAGTAACCGCCGCTGCTGTGGTCTACTGCTTTGCCAAGTCCCTGCACACGCCCCTGCCCTGGCGCCTTGGCCTCCTCTGCTACCACGACCCGCGTCGCCGGAATCCATCGTGCCCAGCCGCCGACGCTTGAACCTATCTGCTTCCTCGACCCGCACTCGCCTCCAGAGGAGTCAACGCAGGAGCGTCTCGCTCGTGGACCAGATCCAGCGAGCCGGTCCGCTGCACTGGCCGGGCCAAGGCCCATGGGTGAGGACGCGCCCAGCTCCTCCCCTATTCCTGTTGGGCCAGGAAGACTCGCCCAGTAGTGTTTTTTTTCTGCTGCTGCGATTTTCACTTTTATCCAGTGAAAACAGAATTGCAGGGAAGCCCTCAAACTTCATGCATTTTATTACTCACAAACAGTGCATCATATTAAAACAAACTTAATATGAAAGTTGCTTAGAATTTTGTCTAGTTTCATAATATGCAACTTTCACCCATGTTTAAAATACTTAAAATGTTGTTTGACTAATTTTTGCTCATATGCCATGTTAAACTGATTTATTTCATAACTAAATAACCGTAACTCAGATTTTAATAAACCTTATATGTAAATGGGGTAGAAAAATGCCTAGTTTAACATGATGCACTCACCTAGCATGTGTAATAACTCTAAAAGTTATGTTTAGGGCAGAACAGTACCAAATCTAAGTTATGCACATGAGGAGTTTCCGGATTTGTTGTTCGTTGCTTCCGGCCTCATTTAACCTTGACTAGATAGGTAGTTTTACTTTGCTTCACCCTCTTGCCATGTTTAACAACATTTAATCTTGTTGGGTACATAAACGAGAGAGAACTAAATAAGTCATGTGGTTTTTCGTTAATATGCAACTCGTTGCATATTGAGCTCCACTTAATTTGTAGTGTTGCTTGTGCACTTTGCCACGCCATGCTTCATTAAACCGGACATGCATCATACTTGTTTGTGCATCATGCCATGATTCTGTGTTGGTTGTTTACTATGTTGTTTGCTTCTTTCCGGTGTGCTTCTTCGGGTTGTTTCCGGTAAAGTCGTGTTTGTGAGGGACCGTTCGACTACGTCCATTTGTCTGCTTCATGGACTCGTTCTTCTTCCTTGTGGGATCTCAGGCAAGATGACCATACCCTCGAAATCACTTCTATCTTTGCTTGCTTAGTTGCTCGCTCTTTTGCTATGCCTATGCTGCAATACCTACCACTTTCTTATCATGCCTCCCATATTGTTGCACCAAGCCTCTAACCCACCTTGTCCTAGCAAACCGTTGATTGGCTATGTTACCGCTTTGCTCAGCCCCTCTTATAGCGTTGTTAGTTGCAGGTGAAGATTGAAGTTTTGTTCCTTGTTGGAACATGGAGATGTTCTTCCTGGTTGGAACATGTTTACTTGTTGGGATATCACAATATATCTTATTTAATTAATGCATCTATATACTTGGTAAAGGGTGGAAGGCTCGGCCTTATGCCTGGTGTTTTGTTCCACTCTTGCCGCCCTAGTTTCCGTCATATCGGTGTTATGTTCCTGGATTTTGCGTTCCTTATGCGGTTGTGTTAAAATGGGAACCCCTTGACAATTCGCCTTGAATAAAACTCCTCCAGCAAGGCCCAACATTGGTTTTACCATTTGCCACCTAGCCTTTTCTTTCCCTTGAGTCGGCCGGCTCAAGGGTCATCTTATTTTAACCGCCCGGGCCAGTGCTTCTCTAAGTGTTGGTCCAACTGAGCGATGTCCGAGGCCACCAGGGGCAACTCTGGGATGGCTTACCCGATGTCTTGCTCATCCGGTGTGCCCTGAGAACGAGATATGTGCAGCTCCTATCGGGATTTGTCGACACATCTGGGTGGCTTTGCTGGTCTTGTTTTACCATTGTCAAAATGTCTTGTAACCGGGATTCCGAGTCTGACCGGGTCTTCCCACTAGAAGGTCTATTCCTTCGTTGACCGTGAGAGCTTGTCATGGGCTAAGTTGGGACACCCCTGCAGGGATTTGAACTTTCGAAAGTCGTGCCCGCGGTTATGGGCAGATGGGAATTTGTTAATGTCTGGTTGTAGAAAACCTGAAGTTGACCTTAATTAAAATACATCAACCGCGTGTGTTACCGTGATGGTCTCTTTCCGGCGGTGTCCGGGAAGTGAACACGGTGTTGGAGTTATGCTTGACGTAGGTTGTTCTAGGATCACTTCTTGATCATAGTTTCTCGACCGTGCTTTGCCTTCTCTTCTCGCTCTCATTTGCGTATGTTAGCCACCATATATGCTAGTCGCTTGCTGCAGCTCCACCTCATACCTTTTACCTTACCCATAAGCTTAAATAGTCTTGATCGCGAGGGTGTGAGATTGCTGAGTCCCCGTGGCTCACAGATACTTCCAAAACCAGCTTGCAGGTGCCGATGAGACCATGCAGTTGACGCAACCAAGCTCAGGAGGAGCTCGATGAAGATCTTGTCCTTTGTGGTGTTTCGTTCTAGTTGATCAGTAGTGGAGCCCAGTTGGGGTCGATCGGGGACCTTGTCGCATTTGGGGTTCTTCTTTTATTTTAGTTCCGTAGTCGGACCTTGATTGTATTTGGATGATGTAATGCTTTATTCATGTAATTGTGTGAAGTGGCCATTGTAAGCCAACTATGTAACTTCTTCCCCTATTTTATTACATGGGTTGTGTGAAGATTACCTCACTTGCGACATTGCTTTCAATGCGGTTATGCCTCTAAGTCGTGCTTCGACACGTGGGAGATATAGCCGCATCGAGGGCGTTACAAGTTGGTATCAGAGCCTTCCCCGACCTTAGGAGCCCCATTGCTTGATCATTTTTAGCACTCGAGTTTGTGTCTAGAAAAATGTTTTGAGTCATTTAGGAATTATATATCGGAGAGTTTAGGAATTCGTTTTACTCCCCAGTCTCCTCATCACTCTGGTAAGGCATCCTGACGTAGAGTTTTGACTCTTCTCTTCTCAAATTTCACTAAAAAAATTTAGGATCATGCGGGTATCTTGGAATCGTTCCGATGGTTTTGTGACGAGAACATTGTCTTGGTGCCTCCTGTCAGGGGTTTTGTGGAAGTGTCCCGGGGAGTTGAGCTCTGAGGTGTTGTCGTCATAATTTTATCGTTGCAGTTCTGGAATACCTGAGTTTAGTACGCCGACATCGAAAATCTCTTTTATGCAGTTCGTTGGTGAGATAACCTCGACGCCACCCAGTACTGGGGCGGGAGTTCGGGAGTATCGCCATAACTCGTATAACGGATGCTTTTCGAAGGTTGAGGTAGATGATTTCCGAAGGTTTCTTGGGTATGTGTTGAAGGATGGATACAGCTGGATGTAGGATTTGCTAGTTTTGGATGAGATATTATGCTTCCCCTGTATCCCCAACACCTGATTGCATAACCGGGAAAATTTCGGGAGTTTCATAAGTGGGAATTCTAGTAGCTCTTAGGATATCTTTCCAATAGATGTATGATATGAAATTGGGGTTCGACGTCTAATGGTCCGCCTATTCACGGTCGGCTTTACAGTGGTCTCGTTGTGTCTTAAAGAGTCCTTGGCTATGCCGACTCGGGGACGCTTCGTATGTCATGTGCACTGCCTTGTACATGATGGTGCTGTACGATCGAGCCCGTGTAGGCCCCACCACGAAAACTTCGGACGAAATCTCTATCATATGTTTGTTCCGGCTTATTCTGCAAGCCAATCCTTGTTTTGTTTTGAGTTGAGGTATTCGAGTTGCTTCAATGTCAAGTGTTGATTCCGTACCTTCCCTAAATGGTGTTCTCATATTCCTATGTGAATACTAATCCTTCTCGTCTATTGAGATTGTCATGTCAATTCTTCTCACCGGCGTGTCTCTCTTCAAGTGGATCCGTTCATTTTCAACATCCGCAAGATTCAATCTCAGTTTTCTCAATGGTGTTCATTTCTTTCGTCTCCAAGTTGCCTTTGTTTTTTCCCACCCTCCCTCCCTTTGTTTTTCTTCAAGGACTCAGATTCCTTAATCAAGTATCTTTTTATTCGTGTGAAGTCTCTCCATTCTTTTTCGTCAATGTTCTTATCCGGTGATTCTCAAGAAGATACTAATGGGGCTTCAAGTTATCATTATTTGTTCTTTTTCTTCTCCGATGGATTCAATTCGAGTTTTCGGTGTTGATCATATTCTTTTCCGTATTTCAATGTTTTCTCATGCCGTTGCACCTCTTAATCTTCCCCGCTTGCTATTCTTTTGTTCCAGAGTGCTAAAGATATCTCAGAAGATTCGTGTTTCCACTCTTAATTCGTTCAAGCTATTTTGAGGATGTTATCTCATTCAAGCCTTTTAATTCAACCGGTGCATTCTCTCTTTTAAATCATTTCAACGGTGTTTCTTTTGAGTAGGCCCTAACCCACAAGTCTTTTTCCAGGATCTTACCTGACTCTTCTTATTCTCCCGGAGCTTTTCAAATTCATCTCAAAGTTTGACGTAAGAATGAATTATCATGAGTCATATTTATTTCTCCAAGATCTATCAAATTCTTTTAACCGTTGGTTCAACCTTTCTATTCGTCATCCCGGAGTATCTCAACATTTCTTGGTGGTGTTTCTCATCATCATTCTCTGCATTTGAAGACCAAAAGAAGAGTTCCTCTTAAATCCTTACCCGTTCTTCCAAAGACCCATGGTTCTAATTTGTTGCCATCCTCTCATAATTGTTTTCGATTGTGAGAATTCTTTTCACCTATCTAGAGTAATTCAAGAGTCTTCTCAGTTTGCTATCCGGAGTCCATCAATTCAGGTTTATTCATTCTCAGCTGTCAGTTATCGTTCTACTATCTTGCCGGCGCATCAATCAAATATCCTCTAATCAGTTCTTGATCTCTTCATTCTGATGTATCTAAATCCCCTCAAGCTTCTTCGTTCATTTGCTAATTCTTTCCGGTGTTTCTTCATATTTTAATCGTTCTTTTTCAATTCTTACGGTGGTTCATTCAAGATCTCTCTTCCTTGGTTAGCATATCAATCCATTCGTGTTTTCAATCCTACCGATGGCTTTTTGAAGACCGTCTCAAGTTTCCGCTATATCTCGCTTAATCCTTTCTACGGGAATAAGTAGTGTGATAAATACGTTGATTGTCATCAATTTAATTGGTGAAGGATAAGCATAATGTAATTCTTATTCTTGTTTCATCCTAATGATTAATTCTTATTCCGGAGGCCCTTCAAACCCTCGGTTTCATTTGTTTCATCTTCTCTTTTTCCCGGAGTGGCAACCTCTTTCAATTATATTGTCACGGATATCTCTATCTAAATCATTGCGAGGCTTAAATCTTATTTTTTTCATCATTCAATTAGTTTGGATCATCCTTTTGTTACCGGAGTTTTTTTTCATGGAGGCTATACATGATGGTTCATCAAAGAAATAATTCCTTCTCCAAGTGTTCATTGAGATTCTTTTCAAAGGAGCTCAAGCTTTCTTCATCTTTCTATCCGGAGTGCAATTCTTTCTTCCATATTATTGGAGGTGGTATTATGTCATTCTTGATAATTGAGTTCATGTTTTCATGATTCACATGTTGTCAAGAATGAGATATTTTAAATCCATCAATCTCATCATTGGAGTTATCTTGGGTTATATTTCACCTAAAGCATTCCCTAAGGATTGTTGCTATAATGGTGCTCATATATGATCCAAGTTCTTCATCTACCCTCCCGGTGAAATAAGCTTCTCGTCCCCTTTGTTCATGCCAATCCAATTCTTCTTCCCGTGAGTGGCAGGTTGTCACCTCATAATTTTTGAGATGTATTCCATAAGACCATATCAAGATTATTCTTTTCTTTGTTGGTTTTCCAACAACTCCGTTCTAGCATTTGTTGTAAGCGTGCTCCCAAGAGATCTTGTTTCCGTTCGTTCATCCCATTCCATTCTTACTTTTGTTCCGGAGGCTTTGTGATGTTGCTCTCTTCAACCCATCTCCTTGTTTTGTTAGGATCGTGTTCTTTTCTTGGTTTATCCATTTAACCGGAGTGTTGTGCCTTTTTGCTCAAGTTCTTTTCGTCTTATCAAGTCTTTCATCTTTTTTCATTCAAAGTGTTGTCTGAATTTGTAATTCCTTATTCCGCTTCCCTACCAGAGTGCTTTCAACTTCATTTAACTCCGTTGTATTCTTTTCTCGATATGGCTTAACCTTTTCAAGGTTCTTTGGTTTCACTCGTTTGTCAAAGGAGCAACTTAGTTTTACCTCTTCTCTTTCTCTTCCGTTGTTCCTCCGGTGCCATTCTAGATCTCGGGACAAGATCCTCTCGTAGTGGTGGAGTGTTGTAACGCCCCGAGACCGATGTGCCAGTTGTCGTGCAGTTATTCACAGTCGTTGCCATGTCATTTGCTTGCGTGTTGCATCTTATCATGTCATCATGTGCATTGCATCATCATGTTTTCAAAACTTGCATCCGTCCCGGCCTCCTCGTTCTCTCTGTTGTCCGTTCTGAGCCCAGACACACTTGCACGCGCCCGCGACACGTCCGAAATATTATTTTATAAGTGGCCGGAAAATGTTCTCGGAATGGGTTGAAAGTTGGCGTGCGGTGTTTTTATGTTGTTAGTAGGTCGCCCGCCAAGTTTATCGCATTCGGAGTTCGTTTGATAGCCCAACCGTTAAACTATAGCGGCAATATAGCCGGTCTAACGTCGGACGTTTTCGGTCTCCGGAAACAGTCGCCGGGCCTCCCTCCCTTCTCTTCTCTCAGCTCGAGACCGTCTACACAGCCCACTACATACCGTCAGGTCCAAGCTAACCTCTCTCGTCAACCCGCGGCCCTCCTCGCGCGCACGTCAGAAAGTTGTCTCGAACCCGACTCGGACTGTCGTTACCATTGGATCCGGATCATCCCCAAACATCTACAAAACGTCTCTGTTTTGTTAATTGGACTTCCTAACCTATATTTTCTCAGCCCTCCAATTTAGATCGAAGGGCTTCCCTTAGTCTGCATATAGACCCACTCACTATATAAACAGCCTAACCCTAGTTTCTAGGGGAGATGTCCCATCCATCCTTCCCATCCGCCGCCACCCAACCAAGTCCCCTCTTCCTCGGGATCTCCCTCGCTCCAAATCAGCAACCATCACTTTCCCCTCCTCGATTTTGGCACCGAACCAACCAGTCACTCCTCTCGATCCACCTACCAGCAGTGCCTGTGCTCCCATCACCCTCAAGCTCCCACCTCCGGATCGAGCAGGAGGCTCGATGGCGAGCTCCCGAAGCCCACCATGCCAAGCGCCTCGTCCAGGGACTCTGCACCGTTCCCCTGCTTTCTCCCTTGTGTCTGTTCCCTCCCTCCTGTGCTGATCTACCTTCCCGTCTCTCTCCTCTCGCTGCAATCAGCAGGAACCCTGGCCGCCGAGCTTCGCAGCGCCGCCCTCGACCAGGAGCTCCGCTTGACTCCATGGCCGTCGTCCTGAACCTCTCCTTCGCCCGCGCTGCCGCCATGGATTGGATCCGGCTGGAGCTACTCATCCGCCTCACCTCCCGTCCTGGCTGCAAGCTACCGCCGCCCGGATCCTCCCCGAGCTCCAAGTTCTCGCGCCGCCGTGCCTGCTGCTTGCTTCATCGACCCGAGCACGCCCATCCCTCCGCCACCATGCTAGTAACCGCCGCTACCGTGGTCTACTGCTTTGCCAAGTCCCTGCACACGCCCCTGCCCTGGCGCCTTGGCTTCCTCTGCTTCCATGACCCGCGTTGCCGGAGTCCATCATGCCCAGCCGTCGGCGCTTGAACCTGTCTGCTTCCTCGACCCGCGCTCGCCTCCAGAGGAGTCAACGCAGGAGCGTCTCGCTCGTGGACCAGATCCAGCGAGCCGGCCCGCTGCACTGGCCGGGCCAAGGCCCATGGGTGAGGACGCGCCCAGCTCCTCCCCTATTCCTGTTGGGCCAGGAAGACTCGGCCCAGTAGTGTTTTTTTTCTGCTGCTGCGATTTTCACTTTTATTCAGTTAAAACAGAATTGCAGGGAAGCCGTCAAACTTCATGCATTTTATTACTCACAAACAGTGCATCATATTAAAACAAACTTAATATGAAAGTTGCTTAGAATTTTGTCTAGTTTCATAATATGCAACTTTCACCCATGTTTAAAATACTTAAAATGTTGTTTGACTAATTTTTGCTCATATGCCATGTTAAAATGATTTAATTCATAACTAAATAACCGTAACTCGGATTTTAATAAACCTTATATGTAAATGGGGTAGAAAAATGCCTAGTTTAACATGATGCACTCACCTAGCATGTGTAATAACTCTAAAAATTATGTCTAGGGCAGAATAGTACCAAATCTAAGTTATGCACATGAGGTGTTTCCGGGTTTGTTGTTCGTTGCTTCCGGCCTCATTTAACCTTGACTAGATAGGTAGTTTTACTTTGCTTCACCCTCTTGCCATGTTTAACAACATTTAATCTTGTTGGGTATATAAACGATAGAGAACTAAACAAGTCATGTGGTTTTTCATCAATATGCAACTCATTGCATATTGAGCTCCACTTAATTTGTAGTGTTGCTTGTGCACTTTGCCACGCCATGCTTCATTAAACCGGACATGCATCATACTTGTTTGTGCATCATGCCATGATTCTGTGTTGGTTGTATACTATGTTGTTTGCTTCTTTCCGGTGTGCTTCTTCGGGTTGTTTCTGGTAATGTCGTGTTTGTGAGGGACCGTTCGACTACGTCCGTTTGTCTGCTTCATGGACTCGTTCTTCCTCCTTGTGGGATCTCAGCAAGATGACCATACCCTCGAAATCACTTCTATCTTTGCTTGCTTAGTTGCTCGCTCTTTTGCTATGCCTATGCTGCGATACCTACCACTTTCTTATCATGCCTCCCATATTGTTGCACCAAGCCTCTAACCCACCTTGTCCTAGCAAACCGTTGATTGGCTATGTTACCGCTTTGCTCAGCCCCTCTTATAGCATTGTTAGTTGCAGGTGAAGATTGAAGTTTTGTTCCTTGTTGGAACATGGAGATGTTGTTCCTGGTTGGAACATGTTTACTTGTTGGGATATCACAATATATCTTATTTAATTAATGCATCTATATACTTGGTAAAGGGTGGAAGGCTCGGCCTTATGCCTGGTGTTTTGTTCCACTCTTGCCGCACTAGTTTCCGTCATATCGGTGTTATGTTCCTGGATTTTGCGTTCCTTACGCGGTTGGATTATAATGGGAACCCCTTGACAATTCGCCTTGAATAAAACTCCTCCAGCAAGGCCCAACATTGGTTTTACCATTTTCCACCTAGCCTTTTCTTTCCCTTGAGTCGGCCGGCTCAAGGGTCATCTTATTTTAACCCCCCGGCCAGTGCTTCTCTAAGTGTTGGTCCAATTGAGCGATGTTCGAGGCCACCAGGGGCAACTCTGGGCTGGCTTACCCAACGTCTTGCTCATCCGGTGTGCCCTGAGAACGAGATATGTGCAGCTCCTATCGGGATTTGTCGGCACATCTGGGTGGCTTTGCTGGTCTTGTTTTACCATTGTCGAAATGTCTTGTAACCGGGATTCCGAGTCTGATTGGGTCTTCCCGCTAGAAGGTCTATTCCTTCATTGACCGTGAGAGCTTGTCATGGGCTAAGTTGGGACACCCCTGCAGGGATTTGAACTTTCGAAAGCCGTGCCCGCGGTTATGGGCAGATGGGAATTTGTTAATGTCCGATTGTAGAAAACCTGAAGTTGACCTTAATTAAAATACATCAACCGCGTGTGTTACCGTGATGGTCTCTTTCCGGCGGTGTCCGGGAAGTGAACACGGTGTTGGAGTTATGCTTGACGTAGGTTGTTCTAGGATCACTTCTTGATCATAGTTTCTCGACCGTGCTTTGCCTTTTCTTCTCGCTCTCATTTGCGTATGTTAGCCACCATATATGCTAGTCGCTTGCTGCAGCTCCACCTCATACCTTTTACCTTACCCATAAGCTTAAATAGTCTTCATCGCGAGGGTGCAAGATTGCTGAGTCCCTGTGACTCACAGATACTTCCAAAACCAGCTTGCAGGTGCCGATGAGACCGTGCAGTTGACGCAACCAAGCTCAGGAGGAGCTCGATGAAGATCTTGTCCTTTGTGGTGTTTCGTTCTAGTTGATCAGTAGTGGAGCCCAGTTGGGGTCGATCGGGGACCTTGTCGCATTTGGGGTTCTTCTTTTATTTTGGTTCCGTAGTCGGACCTTGATTGTATTTGGATGATGTAATGCTTTATTCATGTAATTGTGTAAAGTGGCGATTGTAAGCCAACTATGTAACTTCTTCCCCAATTTAATTACATGGGTTGTGTGAAGATTACCTCACTTGCGACATTGCTTTCAATGCGGTTATGCCTCTAAGTCGTGCTTCGACACGTGGGAGATATAGCCGCATCGAGGGCGTTACATGTTGGTATCAGAGCCTTCCCCGACCTTAGGAGCCCCATTGCTTGATCGTTTTTAGCAGTCGAGTTTGTGGCTAGAAAAATGTTTTGAGTCATTTAGGAATTATATATCGGAGAGTTTAGGAATTCTTTTTACTCCCCAGTCTCCTCATCTCTCTGGTAAGGCATCCTGACGTAGAGTTTTGACTCTTCTCTTCTCAAATTTCACTAAAAAAAATTTAGGATCACGCGGGTATCTTGGAATCGTTCCGATGGTTTTGTGACAAGAACATTGTCTTGGTGCCTCCTGTCAGGGGTTTTGTGGAAGTGTCCCGGGGAGTTGAGCTCTGAGGTGTTGTCGTCATAATTTTATCGTTGCAGTTCTGGAATACCTGAGTTTAGTACGCCGACATCAAAAATCTCTTTTATGCAGTTCGTTGGTGAGATAACCTCGACGCCACCCAGTACTGGAGCGGGAGTTCGGGAGTATCGCCATAACTCGTATAACGGATGCTTTTCGAAGGTTGAGGTAGATGATTTCCAAAGGTTTCTTGGTTATGTGTTGAAGGATGGATACAGCTGGATGTAGGATTTGCTAGTTTTGGATGAGATATTATGCTTCCCCTGTATCCCCAACACCTGATTGCATAACCGGGAAAATTTCGGGAGTTTCATAAGTGGGAATTCTAGTAGCTCTTAGGATATCTTTCCAACAGATGTATGATATGAAATTGGGGTTCGACGTCTAGTGGTCCGCCTATTCACGGTCGGTTTTATAGTGGTCTCGTTGTGTCTTAAAGAGTCCTTGGCTATGCCGACTCGGGGACGCTTCGTATGTCATGTGCACTGCCTTGTACATGATGGTGTTGTACGATCGAGCCCGTGTAGGCCCCACCTCAAAAAGTTCAGACGAAATCTCTATCATATGTTTGTTCCGGCTTATTCTGCAAGCCAATCCTTGTTTTGTTTTGAGTTGTGGTATTCGAGTTGCTTCAATGTCAAGTGTCGATTCCATACCTTCCCTAAATGGTGTTCTCATATTCCTATGTGAATACTAATCCTTCTCGTTTATTGAGATTGTCATGTCAATTCTTCTCACCGGCGTGTCTCTCTTCAAGTGGATCCGTTCATGTTCAACATCCGTAAGATTCAATCTCAGTTTTCTCAATGGTGTTCATTTCTTCCGTCTCCAAGTTGCCTTTGTTTTTCCCACCCTCCCTCCCTTTGTTTTTCTTCAAGGACTCAAGTTTCTTAATCAAGTATCTTTTTATTCGTGTGAAGTCTCTCCATTCTTTTTCGTCAATGTTCTTATCCGGTGATTCTCAAGAAGATACTAACGGGGCTTCAAGTTATCATTATTCGTTCTTTTTCTTCTCCGATGGATTCAATTCGAGTTTTCGGTGTTGATCATATTCTTTTCCGTATTTCAATGTTTTCTCATGCCGTTGCACCTCTTAATCTTCCCCGCTTGCTATTCTTTTGTTCCAGAGTGCTAAAGATATCTCAGAAGATTCGTGTTTCCACTCTTAATTCGTTCAAGCTATTTTGAGGATGTTATCTCATTCAAGCCTTTTAATTCAACCGGTGCATTCTCTCTTTTAAATCATTTCAACGGTGTTTCTTTTGTGTAGGCCCTAACCCACAGGTCTTTTTCCAGGATCTTACCTGACTCTTCTTATTCTCCCGGAGCTTTTCAAATTCATCTCAAAGTTTGACGTAAGAATGAATTATCATGAGTCATATGTATTTCTCCAAGATCTATCAAATTCTTTTAACCGTTGGTTCAACCTTTCTATTCGTCATCCCGAAGTATCTCAACATTTCTTGGTGGTGTTTCTCATCATCATTCTCTGCATTTGAAGACCAAAAGAAGAGTTCCTCTTAAATCCTTACCCTTCTTCCAAAGACCCATGGTTCTAATTTGTTGCCATCCTCTCATAATTCTTTTCGATTGTGAGAATTCTTTTCACCTATCTGGAGTAATTCAAGAGTCTTCTCAGTTTGCTATCCGGAGTCCATCAATTCAGGTTTATTCATTCTCAGCTGTCAGTTATCATTCTACTATCTTGCCGGCGCATCAATCAAATATCCTCTAATCAGTTCTTGATCTCTTCGTTCTGATGTATCTAAATCCCCTCAAGCTTCTTTGTTTATTTGCTAATTCTTTCTGGTGTTTCTTCATATTTTAATCGTTCTTTTTCAATTCTTACGGTAGTTCATTCAAGATCTCTCTTCCTTGGTTAGCATATCAATCCATTCGTGTTTTCAATCCTACCGATGGCTTGTTGAAGACCGTCTCAAGTTTGCGCTATATCTCGCTTAATCCTTTCTACGGGAATAAGTAGTGTGATAAATCCGTTGATTGTCATCAATTTAATTGGTGAAGGATAAGCATAATGTAATTCTTATTCTTGTTTCATCCTAATGATTAATTCTTATTCCGGAGGCCCTTCAAACCCTCGGTTTCATTTGTTTCATCTTCTCTTTTTCCCGGAGTGCCAAACTCTTTCAATTATATAGTCACGGAGATCTCTATCTAAATCATTGCGAGGCTTAAATCTTATTTTTTTTCATCATTCAATTAGTTTGGATCATCCTTTTGTTACCGGAGTTTTTTTTCATGGAGGCTATACATGATGGTTCATCAAAGAAATAATTCCTTCGCCAAGTGTTCATTGAGATTCTTTTCAAAGGAGCTCAAGCTTTCTTCATCTTGCTATCCGGAGTGCAATTCTTTCTTCCATATTATTGGAGGTGGTATTATGTCATTCTTGATAATTGAGTTCATGTTTTCATGATTCACATGTTGTCAAGAATGAGATATTTTAAATCCATCAATCTCGTCATTGGAGTTATCTAGGGTTATATTTCACCTAAAGCCTTCCCTAAGGATTGTTGCTATAATGGTGCTCATATATGATCCAAGTTCTTCATCTACCCTCCCGGTGAAATAAGCTTCTCGTCCCCTTTGTTCATGCCAATCCAATTCTTCATCCCGTGAGTGGCAGGTTGTCACCTCATAATTTTTGAGATGTATTCCATAAGACCATATCAAGATTATTCTTTTCGTTGTTGGTTTTCCAACAACTCCGTTCTAGCATTTGTTGTAAGTGTGCTCCCTCGAGATCTTGTTTCCGTTCGTTCATCCCATTCCATTCTTACTTTTGTTCCGGAGGCTTTGTGATGTTGCTCTCTTCAACCCATCTCCTTGTTTTTTTAGGTTCGTGTTCTTTTCTTGGTTTATCCATTTAACCGGAGTGTTGTGCCTTTTTGCTCAAGTTCTTTTCGTCTTATCAAGTCTTTCATCTTTTTTCATCCGAAGTGATGTCCGAATTTGTAATTCCTTATTCCGCTTCCCTACCAGAGTGCTTTCAACTTCATTTAACTCTGTTGTATTCTTTTCTTGATATGGCTTAACCTTTTCAAGGTTCTTTGGTTTCACTCGTTTGTCAAAGGAGCAACTTAGTTTTACCTCTTCTCTTTCTCTTCCGTTGTTCCTCCGGTGCCATTCTAGATCTCGGGACGAGATCCTCTCGTAGTGGTGGAGTGTTGTAACGCCCCGAGACCGATGTGCCAGTTGTCGTCCAGTTATTCGCCGTTGTTGCCATGTCATTTGCTTGTGTGTTGCATCTTATCATGTCATCATGTGCATTGCATCATCATGTTTTCAAAACTTGCATCCGTCCCGGCCTCCTCGTTCTCTCCGTTGTCCGTTCTGAGCCCAGACACACTTGCACGCGCCCGCGACATATCCGAAATATTATTTTATAAGTGGCCGGAAAATGTTCTCGTAATGGGTTGAAAGTTGGCGTGCGGAGTTGTTATGTTGTTAGTAGGTCGCCCGCCTAGTTTCATCGCATTCGGAGTTCGTTCGATAGCCAACCATTAAACTATAGCGGCAATATAGCCGGTCTAACGTCGGACGTTTTCGGTCTCCGGAAACAGTCGCCGGGCCTCCCTCCCTTCTCTTCTCTCAGCTCGAGACCGTCTACACAGCCCACTACATACCGTCAGGTCCAAGCTAACCTCTCTCGTCAACCCGCGGCCCTCCTCGCGCGCACGTCCGAAAGTTGTCCCGAACCCGACTCGGACTGTCGTTACCATTGGATCCGGATCATCCCCAAACATCTACAAAACGTCTTCGTTTTGTTAATTGGACTTCCTAACCTATATTTTCTCAGCCCTCCGATTTATCATACACGTCTTCGGGCCTACAAAGAGGGCGATGAAGCGGCCGAGGCGCAGTTTGGCGAGACCGAGTATGAGGCAGAGGACAATGCAGGCTCTGAAGGGCTTCCCTTAGTCTGCATATAGACCCACTCACTATATAAACAGCCTAACCCTAGTTTCTAGGGGAGATGTCCCATCCATCCTTCCCATCCGCCGCCACCCGACCAACTCCCCTCTTCCTCGGGATCTCCCTCGCTCCAAATCAGCAACCATCACTTTCCCCTCCTTGATTTTGGCACTGAACCAACCAGTCACTCCTCTCGATCCACCTACCAGCAGCGCCTGTGCTCCCATCACCCTCAAGCTCCCACCTCTGGATCGAGCAGGAGGGTTGATGGCGAGCTCCCGAAGCCCACCATGCCAAGCGCCTCGTCCAGGGACTCTGCACCGTTCCCCTGCTTTCTCCCTTGTGTCTCTTCCCTCCCTCCTGTGCTGATCTACCTTCCCGTCTCTCTCCTCTCGCAGCAATCAGCAGGAACCCTGGCCGCCGAGCTTCGCAGCACCGCCCTCGACCAGGAGCTCTGCCTAACTCCATGGCCGTTGTCCCGAACCTCTCCTTCGCCCGCGCTGCCGCCATGGATTGGATCCGGCTGGAGCTGCTCATCCGCCTCACCCTGGCTGCAAGCTACCGCCGCCCGGATCCTCCCCGAGCTCCAAGTTCTCGCGCCGCCGTGCCTGCTGCTTGCTTCATCGACCTGAGCACACCCGTCCCTCTGCCACCATGCTATTAACCGCCGCTGTCGTGGTCTACTGCTTTGCCAAGTCCCTGCACACGCCCCTGCCCTAGCGCCTTGGCCTCCTTTGCTTCCACGACCCGTGTCACCGGAGTCCATCGTGCCTAGCTGCCAGCGCTTGAACCTGTCTGCTTCCTCGACCCGCGCTCGCCTCCAGAGGAGTCAACGCAGGAGCGTCTCGCTCGTGGACCAGATCCAGCGATCCGGCCCGCTGCACTGGCCGGGCCAAGGCCCACAGGTGAGGACGCGCCCAGCTCCTCCCCTATTCCTGTTGGGCCAGGAAGACTCGGCCCAGTAGTGTTTTTTTTCTGCTGCTACGATTTTCACTTTTATCCAGTTAAAACAGAATTGCAGGGAAGCCCTCAAACTTCATGCATTTTATTACTCACAAACAGTGCATCATATTAAAACAAACTTAATATGAAAGTTGCTTAGGATTTTGTCTAGTTTCATAATATGCAACTTTCACCCATGTTTAAAATACTTAAAATGTTGTTTGACTAATTTTTGCTCATATGCCATGTTAAAATGATTTAATTCATAACTAAATAACCGTAACTCGGATTTTAATAAACCTTATATGTAAATGGGGTAGAAAAATGCCTAGTTTAACATGATGCACTCACCTAGCATGTGTAATAACTCTAAAAATTATGTTTAGGGCAGAACAGTACCAAATCTAAGTTATGCACATGAGGAGTTTCCGGATTTGTTGTTCGTTGCTTCCGGCCTCATTTAACCTTGACTAGATAGGTAGTTTTACTTTGCTTCACCCTCTTGCCATGTTTAACAACATTTAATCTTGTTGGGTACATAAACGAGAGAGAACTAAATAAGTCATGTGGTTTTTCGTCAATATGCAACTCATTGCATATTGAGCTCCACTTAATTTGTAGTGTTGCTTGTGCACTTTGCCACGCCATGCTTCATTAAACCGGACATGCATCATACTTGTTTGTGCATCATGCCATGATTCTGTGTTGGTTGTTTACTATGTTGTTTGCTTCTTTCTGGTGTGCTTCTTCGGGTTGTTTCCGATAACGTCGTGTTTGTGAGGGACCGTTCGACTACGTCCGTTTGTCTGCTTCATGGACTCATTCTTCTTCCTTGTGGGATCTCAGGCAAGATGACCATACCCTTGAAATCACTTCTATCTTTGCTTGCTTAGTTGCTCGCTCTTTTGCTATGCCTATGCTGCGATACCTACCACTTGCTTATCATGCCTCCCATATTGTTGCACCAAGCCTCTAACCCACCTTGTCCTAGCAAACCGTTGATTGGCTATGTTATCGCTTTGCTCAGCCCCTCTTATAGCGTTGTTAGTTGCAGGTGAAGATTGAAGTTTTGTTCCTTGTTGGAACATGGAGATGTTGTTCCTAGTTGGAACATGTTTACTTGTTGGGATATCACAATATATCTTATTTAATTAATGCATCTATATACTTGGTAAAGGGTGGAAGGCTCGACCTTATGCATGGTGTTTTGTTCCACTCTTGCCGCCCTAGTTTCCGTCATATCGGTGTTATGTTCCCGGATTTTGCGTTCCTTACGCGGTTGGGTTATAATGGGAACCCCCTTGACAATTCGCCTTGAATAAAACTCCTCCAGCAAGGCCCAACATTGGTTTTACCATTTGCCACCTAGCCTTTTCTTTCCCTTGAGTCGGCCGGCTCAAGGGTCATCTTAGTTTAACCCCCTGGGCCAACGCTTCTCTAAGTATTGGTCCAACTAAGCGATGTCCGAGGCTACCAGGGGCAACTCTGGGCTGGCTTACCCGACATCTTGCTCATCCGGTGTGCCCTGAGAACGAGATATGTGCAGCTCCTATCGGGATTTGTCGGCACATCTGGGTGGCTTTGCTAGTCTTGTTTTACCATTGTCGAAATGTCTTGTAACCGGGATTCCGAGTCTGATCGGGTCTTCCCGCTAGAAGGTCTATTCCTTCGTTGATCGTGAGAGCTTGTCATGGGCTAAGTTGGGACACCCCTGCAGGGATTTGAACTTTCGAAAGTCGTGCCCGCGGTTATGGGCAGATGGGAATTTGTTAATGTCCGGTTGTAGAAAACCTGAAGTTGACCTTAATTCAAATACATCAACCGCGTGTGTTACCGTGATGGTCTCTTTCCGGCGGTGTTCGGGAAGTGAACACGGAGTTGGAGTTATGCTTGACGTAGGTTCTTCTAGGATCACTTCTTGATCATAGTTTCTCGACCGTGCTTTGCCTTCTCTTCTCGCTCTCATTTGCGTATGTTAGCCACCATATATGCTAGTCGCTTGCTGCAGCTCCACCTCATACCTTTTACCTTACCCATAAGCTTAAATAGTCTTGATCGCGAGGGTGCGAGATTGCTGAGTCCCCATGGCTCACAGATACTTCCAAAACCAGCTTGCAGGTGCCGATGAGACCGTGCAGTTGACGCAACAAAGCTCGGGAGGAGCTCGATGAAGATCTTGTCCTTTGTGGTGTTTCATTCTAGTTGATCAGTAGTGGAGCCCAGTTGGGGTCGATCGGGGACCTTGTCGCATTTGGGGTTCTTCTTTTATTTTGGTTCCGTAGTCGGACCTTGATTGTATTTGGATGATGTAATGCTTTATTCATGTAATTGTGTGAAGTGGTGATTGTAAGCCAACTATGTAACTTCTTCCCCTATTTTATTACATGGATTGTGTGAAGATTACCTCACTTGCGACATTGCTTTCAATGCGGTTATGCCTCTAAGTCGTGCTTCGACACGTGGGAGATATAGCCGCATCGAGGGCGTTACACACTTGACAGGCCGGCATGTGATTCACTTTGTTCCTATGTCTGTCCCTTCGGGGAAATGTCACACGGTGACATCTGGAGTCCTTCCTAGCCTGCTACAGCCCGGTTCACCAGAGTCCTGTTAGCCCAGTGCTACAGCCCGGAATCGCACGCTGTTGACCGACATGCTCGATGTTGATTCATGTATGCTTGTCCCCGTAAGTTAGTGCCACTTTGGGTTCATGAGTAGTCATGTTGGCCCGGGTTCTCTGTCATATGGATGCTAGCAACACTATCATATACGTGAGCCAAAAGGCGCAAATGGTCCCGGGCCTTGGTAAGGTAACACCCGTGGGAATACCGTGCGTGAGGCCACAAACTGATATGAGGTGTTACCGGCTAGATCGATGTGACTTGGAATCGGGGTCCTGACAGAGCACCTCAAGTACGTGATCCAGATGCACTTCCCTAGGGAGATGACCACCAACAACACCGCTGAGTACGAGGGATTGCTTGCTGGTCTCAGGATCGCGGCAGACCTCGGGGTTAAGAAGCTCATCGTCAGGGGTGACTCGCAGCTCGTTGTCAGGCAGGTCAACAAGGATTATCAGAGCCCATTGATGGAAACTTACGTAGATGAGGTGAGAAAGCAAGAGGAACGCTTTAACGGTATCCAGGCGGAGCACGTCCCTTGAGCAGAGAACGACATCACCGATTACCTGTCAAAGCGTGCCGCATTCAAGCTACCTGTGGAACCAGGTACCTTTTTGCTCCGGCTAACTCAACCATCCGTCGAACCATCAGCGGGGCAGAGCAAGCGGAGAAAGTCAGGTCCCGGCAAGTACTTTCCTACCGAGCCCCCTAGGGCTTCCGGCAAGGGTGCTGCCGCGGACGCCGAGCCTGCTAAAGAGCAACTGGCTCCGGTAGGGCGTCAAGCCCTGGCTGTAGAGGCAGCCGCTCCCATGGAAGAAGAGATGCCTTTGGTCCTTGTCGTCGAGCCCCAGGCTCCGGCATGGGCACAACATACCGTCCAATTCCTCCAAACAGGGGAGCTTCCTGAGGAACAGGAAGAAGCGGAGAAAGTAGCCCGTCGGTCCGCCTTGTACCAGTTCTTCGATGACGTCCTATACCGGAGAAGGCCGAACGGTGTGAAACTCAAGTGCATCTCCCAGGAGGAAGGACTGGAGCTGTTGGCAGAGATATGATACGTCTCCAACGTATCTATAATTTTTGATTGCTCCATGCTATATTATCTACTGTTTTGGACTATATTGGGCTTTATTTTCCACTTTTATATTATTTTTGGGACTAACCTATTAACCGGAGGCCCAGCCCAGAACTGTTGTGTTTTTGCCTATTTCAGTGTTTCGGAGAAACAGAATATCAAACGGAGTCCAAACGGAATAAAATCTTCGGGAACGTGATTTTCTCACCTAACGTGATCCAGGAGACTTGGACCCTACTCCAGGGGATCAAAGAGGAGGTCACGAGGGTGGGGGGCGTGCCCCCTAGGGCGTGCCCCCTTCCTCGTGGGCCCCTCGGTGCTCCACCGACGTACTTCTTCCTTTTATATATACACACGTACCCCCAAACGATCAGAACAGGAGCCAAAAACCTAATTCCACCGCCGCAACTTTCTGTATCCACAAGATCCCATCTTGGGGCCTGTTCTGGAGCTCCGGCAGAAGAGGGCCGTCATCACGGAGGGCTTCTACATCATCCTAGCCCCTCCGATGAAGTGTGAGTAGTTTACCTCAGACCTTCGGGTCCATAGTTAATATCTAGATGGCTTCTTCTCTTTCTTTGAATCTCAATACAAAGTTCTCCCCCTCTCTTGTGGAGATCTATTCAATGTAATCTTCTTTTTGCGGTGTGTTTGTTGAGACCAATGAATTGTGGGTTTATGATCAAGTCTATCTATGAATAATATTTGAATCTTCTCTGAATTCTTTTATGTATGATTGGTTATCTTTGCAAGTCTCTTCGAATTATCCGTTTGGTTTGGCCAACGAGATTGGTAGTTCTTGCCATGGGAGAAGTGCTTAGCTTTGGGTTCGATCTTGCAGTGTCCTTACCCAGTGACAGAAGGGGCAGCAAGGCACGTATTGTATCGTTGCCATCGAGGATAATAAGATGGGGTTTATTTCATATTGCATGAATTTATCTCTCTACATCATGTCATCTTGCTTAAGGTGTTACTTTGTTTTTACCTTAATACTCTAGATGCATGCTGGATAGTGGTCGATGAGTGGAGTAATAGTAGTAGATGCAGAATTGTTTCGATCTACTTGTCACGGACGTGATGCCTATATACATGATCATGCCTAGATATTCTCATAACTATGCTCAATTCTGTCAATTGCTCAACAATAATTTGTTCACCCACCGTAGAATACTTATGCTCTTGAGAGAAGCCACTAGTGAAACCTATGGCCCTCGGGTCTATTCTCATCATATCAATCTCCATCACTTTAATCCTTCTTTGCTTTTTTACTTTGCTTTTACTTTTTACTTTGCATCTTTATACCAAAAATATTATATCTATCAGATCTCACTCTCGTAAGTGACCGTGAAGGGATTGACAACCCCTAATCGCGTTGGTTGCGAGTAGCTACTGTTTTGTGCAGGTACGAGGGACTTGAGCATGGCCTCCTACTGGATTGATACCTTGGTTCTCAAAAACTGAGGAAAATACTTACGCTACTCTGCTGCATCATCCCTTCCTCTTCGGGGAAAATCAACGCAAGCTCAAGACGTAGCAAGAAGGATGTATGGCACCGTTGCCGAGGAGTCTATGCAAAAAGTGAACATACCAAGTACCCATCACAATCCCTATCTCTCGCATTACATTATTTGCCATTTGCCTCTCATTTTCCTCTCCCCCCCCAATTCACCCTTGTCATTTTATTCGCCCTCTCTCTCTATCCTCCCTCTCTATTTGCCTCTTTTGCTCGTTTGCTCTTGTTTGCTCGCGTGCTAGTTTGTTTGCTTGTCGTCATGGCTAGTCTCATATCTTCCCCGTTGTCTCCCGAGAGTGAAGTTCTAAATTTTAAACAAAGGGAGGGAGAAAGTCTAAAAGATGCTTGGTATAGAATTTGCAATGCTCAAAATAGATCTACCAGGAAGCAATCTACCTTAGTTCTTCTCCACAATTTTTATGTAGGTGTTAATCCTTGGTATAGATATATCCTCGATACCATTACCGGAGGGAAATTCTTGGGTAGCCATACTTTTGATTCTTATAATGCTATGCTAAATTTATTTGGCTCACCACCTCTTTTGGTTAATGGAACCACGTTAACTTTGGAGCATGTTATGCAAAGACTTGAAATTATAGAAAATAAAGTTGCTACTATTGAATCAATTGAAAATCTAGATAAAAAGATCCACAATCAAATTACTCAATATGGATCTAAGGTAGGAATGACTCTAAAAATATTAAGGAAAAGGGACCCATAGTTAATGAGAAGATAAACTTAGATTCTACTAGAATTGATAAACTTGAGGGTATCATTACAAACTTGGGAACCGCTTTTTCTTCCATAAAGAATACTCCGTGTCCTCCTACTAAAATTGCCAAGCTTATGTATGTTCCTAAAAATAAGGGTGAATCATCTAGTAAGGAAACTGCGAATCTTAAATCTATAAGTATTCATCCTAATCTTTTTGCTATCATTAAGGAACCGATTGCTACAAATGAATTTTTTGATCTTGTGCCTAAAAGTTTGATAATCACTAGAAAGAAAGAAATTCCTAAGGGAAATATATGCCTCATCGAAGAATTGCCTACCAAAGATGGCAATACCTAGGTCTATCCTCACTTTTATGCCTAGCTAGGGGCGTTAAACGATAGCGCTTGTTGGGAGGCAACCCAATTTTATTTTTATTCCTTATTTTTTCTCCTGCTTAGTAATAAATAAATTATCTAGCCTCTGTTTTGGTTGTGTTTTTTGTGTTTAATTAGTGTTTGTGCCAAGTAGAACCGTTGGGAAGACTTGGGGAGAGTCTTGTTGAACTTGCTGTAAAAAACAAAACTTTAGCGCTCACGAGAACTGCTGTAATTTTTATTTGAAGAGTGATATTTAGTTAATTCTTTTTGAAGATGATTAATAGATAAATTCCTCACGTCCAGAAATTTATTTTAGAATTTTTGGGGTTCCATATCTTGCGCTAGCTACAGATTACTATAGACTTTTCTGTTTTTGACAGATTCTGTTTTTCGTGTGTTGTTTGCTTATTTTGATGAATCTATGGCTAGTAAAATAGTTTATAAACCATAGAGAAGTTGTAATACAGTAGGTTTAACACCAATATAAATAAAGAATTATTTCATTACAGTGCCTTGAAGTGGTCTTTTGTTTTCTTTTGCTAACGGAGCTCACGAGTTTTCTATTTTGAGTTTTGTGTTGTGAAGTTTTCAAGTTTTGGGTGAATTCTTTTGATGGATCATGGAACAAGGAGTGGCAAGAGCCTAAGCTTGGGGATGCCCATGGAACCCCCAAGATAATCCAAGGACACCAAAAAGTCAAAGCTTGGGGATGCCCCGGAAGGCATCCCATCTTTCGTCCACTTCCATCGGTAATTTACTTTGAGCTATATTTTTATTCACCAACATGATATGTGTTTTGCTTGGAGCGTATTGTATTATTTGTGTCTTTGTGTCTTAGTATACCACAATCATCCTTGCTGTACACACCTTTTGAGAGAGCCACACATGAATTAAAATTTGATAGAATACTCTATGTGCTTCACTTATATCTTTTGAGCTAAGTAGTTTTGCTCTATGTGCTTCACTTATATCTTTTGAGCATTATAATTTTGCTCTATGTGCTTCACTTATATCTTTTGAGAGTTATAATTTTGCTCTATGTGCTTCACTTAGATCTTTTAGAGCACGGTGGTGCCTTTGTTTTAAATAAACTATTGATCTCTCATGCTTCACTTAAATTATTTTGAGAGTCTCTTAATAGCATGGTAATTTGCTTAATAATAATATGCTTGGTATTCAAGATTTGTGAAACTTTCTTTTGAGTGTGTTGAATACTAAGAAAAGATTGAAACATGATAATTGTTTTGAGATATGGAGGTGATAATATTAAAGTCATGCTAGTTGAGTAGTTGTGAATTTAAAGAATACTTGTGTTAAAGTTTGTGATTCCCGTAGCATGCACATATGGTGAACCGTTATGTGATGAAGTCGGAGCATGATATATTTATTGATTGTCTTCCTTATGAGTGGCGGTCGGGGACGAGCGATGGTCTTTTCCTACCAATCTATCCCCCTAGGAGCATGTGCGTAATACTTTGCTTTGATAACTTCAAGATTTTTGCAATAAGTATATGAGTTCTTTATGACTAATGTTGAGTCCATGGATTATACGCACTCTCACCCTTCCACCTTTGCTAGCCTCTCTAATATCGCGCACCTTTCGCCGGTATCATACACCTACCATATACCTTCCTAAAAATAGCCACCATACCTACCTATTATGGCATTTCCATAGCCATTCCGAGATATATTGCCATGCAACTTTCCACCATCTAGTTCATCATGACACATTCATCATTGTCATATTGCTTAGCATGATCATGTAGTTGACATAGTATTTGTGGCAAAGCCACCGTTCATAATTTTTTCATACTTGTCACTCTTGATGCATTGCATATCCCGGTACACCGCCAGAGGCATCCATATAGAGTCATACTTTGTTTTAGAATCGAGTTGTAATCATTGAGTTGTAAATAAATAAAAGTGTGATGATCATCATTCAATAGAGCATTGTCCCAAATAAAAAAAGGAGAAAGGCCAAAGAAAAACAAAGAAGGCCCCCCAAAAAAGAAAATAAATAAAAGGGGCAATGCTACTATCCTTTTTTCCACACTTGTGCTTCAAAGTAGCACCAAGATATAGCGAGTCTCATATATTGTGCTTCAAAGTAGCACCATGTTCTTCATATAGAGAGTCTCATATGTTGTCACTTTCATATACTAGTGGGAATTTTTCATTACAGAACTTGGCTTGTATATTCCAATGATGGGCTTCCTCAAAATTGCCCTAGGTCTTCGTGAGCAAGCAAGTTGGATGCACACCCACTTAGTTTCTTTTGTTGAGCTTTCATACATTTATAGCTCTAGTGCATCCGTTGCATGGCAATCCCTACTCACTCACATTGATATCTATTGATGGGCATCTCCGTAGCCCGTTGATACGCCTAGTTGATGTGAGACTATCTTCTCCTCCTTTTTGTCTTCTCCACAACCACCCTTCTATTCCACCTATAGTGCTATATCCATGGCTCACGCTCATGTATTGCGTGAAGATTGAAAAAGTTTTGAAAAAGTTAGAGTATGAAACAATTGCTTGGCTTGTCATCGGGGTAGTGCATGATTTAAATACTTTGTGTGGTGAAGATGGAGCATAGCTAGACTATATGATTTTGTAGGGATAACTTTCTTTGGCCATGTTATTTTGAGAAGACATAATTGATTTGTTAGTATGCTTGAAGTATTTTTTTTGTGTCAATATAAACTTTTGTCTTGAATCTTTCCAATCTGAATATTCATACCACATTTAAGAAGATTTGCATAGAAATTATGCCAAGTAGCACTCCGCATCAAAAATTCTCTTTTTATCATTTACCTACTTGAGGACGAGCAGGAATTAAGCTTGGGGATGCCTGATACGTCTCCAACGTATCTATAATTTTTGATTGCTCCATGCTATATTATCTACTGTTTTGGACTATATTGGGCTTTTTTCCACTTTTATATTATTTTTGGGACTAACCTATTAACCGGAGGCCCAGCCCAGAATTGTTGTTTTTTGCCTACTTCAGTGTTTCAGAGAAACAGAATATCAAACGGAGTCCAAACGGGATAAAATCTTTGGGAACGTGATTTTCACATCGAACGTGATCTAGGAGACTTGGACCCTACTCCAGGGGATCAAAGAGGAGGTCACGAGGGTGGGGGGCGCCCCCACCCTAGGGCGCGCCCCCCTACCTCGTGGGCCCCTCGATGCTCCACCGACGTACTTCTTCCTCCTATATATACACACGTACCCCCAAACGATCAGAATAGGAACAAAAAACCTAATTCCACTGCCGCAACTTTCTGTATCCACGAGATCCCATCTTGGGGCCAGTTCCGGAGCTCCGCCGGAAGAGGGCCGTCATCATGGAGGGCTTCTACATCATCCTAGCCCCTCTGATAAAGCGTGAGTAGTTTACCTCAGACATTCAGGTCCATAGTTAGTAGCTAGATGGCTTCTTCTCTCTCTTTGAACCTTAATACAAAGTTCTCCCCCTCTCTTGTGGAGATCTATTTGATGTAATCTTCTTTTTGCGGTGTGTTTATTGAGACCGATGAATTGTGGGTTTATGATCAAGTCTATCTATGAATAATATTTGAATCTTCTCTGAATTCTTTTATGTATGATTGGTTATCTTTGCAAGTCTCTTCGAATTATCCGTTTGGTTTGGCCAACTAGATTGGTAGTTCTTGCCATGGGAGAAGTGCTTAGCTTTGGGTTCGATCTTGCGGTGTCCTTACCCAGTGACAGAAGGGGCAGCAAGGCACGTATTGTATCGTTGCCATCAAGGATAACAAGATGGGGTTTATTTCATATTGCATGAATTTATCTCTCTACATCATGTCATCTTGCTTAAGGCGTTACTCTGTTTTTAACTTAATACTCTAGATGCATGCGGGATAGCGGTCGATGAGTGGAGTAATAGTAGTAGATGCAGAATCATTTCGATCTACTTGTCACGGACGTGATGCCTATATACATGATCATGCCTAGATATTCTCATAACTACGCTCAATTCTGTCAATTGCTCAACAGTAATTTGTTC
This sequence comes from Triticum dicoccoides, assembly GCF_002162155.2. Taxonomy (NCBI): domain Eukaryota; kingdom Viridiplantae; phylum Streptophyta; class Magnoliopsida; order Poales; family Poaceae; genus Triticum; species Triticum dicoccoides. The sequence continues at coordinate 441,249,107 of NC_041380.1, read as the reverse complement.
ACCCACCGTAGAATACTTATGCTCTTGAGAGAAGCCACTAGTGAAACCTATGGCCCCCGGGTCTATTCTCATCATATCAATCTCCATCACTTTAATCTTGCTTTGCTTTTTTACTTTGCTTTTACTTTTTACTTTGCATCTTTATACCAAAAATACCAAAAATATTATATCTATCAGATCTCACTCTCGTAAGTGACCGTGAATGGATTGACAACCCCTTCGCGTTGGTTGCGAGTAGCTATCGTTTTGTGCAGGTACGAGGGACTTGCGCGTGGCCTCCTACTGGATTGATACCTTGGTTCTCAAAAACTGAGGGAAATACTTACGCTACTCTGCTGCATCATCCCTTCCTCTTTGGGGAAAACCAACACAAGCTCAAGACGTAGCAAGATACATGGAGGCATATGTGGCTCCCACATAGGGTCGAGGGCCCTTGCCGGGAAGGCATTCCGGCAAGGTTTCTTCTGGCCCACAGCCCTCCAGGATCGGACGGCGCTAGTAACCAAGTGTGAAGCATGCCAGTTCCATTCAAAGAAGATTCATCAACCAGCTCAAGCCCTTCAAACAATCCCTCTCTCCTGGCCATTCTCGGTCTAGGGGCTCGATATACTGGGCCCTTTCCCCCGCGCTGTCGGGGACTTTGAGTACTTGTACGTTGCAATCGACAAGTTCACAAAGTGGCCAGAGGTGGAAGCAGTGAGGAAGGTGACTGCTCAGTCAGCCGTCAAATTCTTCAAAGGACTGGTCTGCCGTTTTGGTGTGCCAAACAGAGTCATCAGCGACAATGGCACGCAGTTCACAAGCCACACCTTCATGCAGTACATCCAAGACCTCGGCAGCAAGGTCTGTTTTGCTTCCGTGGTACATCCACGGAGCAACGGCCAAGCGGAGAGGGCAAATGCCGAAGTGTTGGGAGGCTTGAGAATGAAGACCTTTGACAAGCTGCACAAGAGTGGAAGGCACTGGATTGATGAGTTGTCGGCGGTTCTTTGGTCGATCAGGACGATGCCAAATCGAGCCACTGGCCAGACACCCTTTGCCCTGGTATACGGGGCAGAAGCAGTTCTCCCCACAGAACTCATATATGAGTCACCTCGAATGCTCGCTTATGATGAGCTTGAGCAAGAGCCGTTGCGCCAGGATGACGCGACGCTCCATGAGGAAGATCATCTTCGGGCGGCTGTGAGAGCGGCACGCTACCAGCAAGCCTTGCGCCGCTACCATAGCCGCAAGGTTCATGCCCGAAGCTTTGAGGAAGGCGACCTTGTTCTTCGGCGTGTTCAGTCAGCCAAGAATACCAACAAGTTGATGCCGAAGTGGGAAGGCCCTTATCGGGTAATACGAGTCACCAGGCCTGGCGTAGTCCGCCTGGAGACCGAGGATGCCGTACCAGTGAGCAACTCCTGGAACATCGAGCATCTTCGCAAGTTTTACCCATAAGGCGCGGCTTGCCGGGCCCCCAGCAAGCCACCTTTTGTACAAGCTTTGCCGACAAGGCATGTGACCCTTTGTACAAAGCCAGGCGCAGACCCTGAGCATAAATAAATGAAGCGTTGGCGCCCTAAGTTATAGCATGCATGCTAGGTCGAGTCTCGTCCTTGGTTAGGGTTTATAGTGCTTAGCGGCAACTAACCCCTAGCCTAGAGGTCGAGTGCGCGTCTATCTGTTCCTTTTCTATCCTACTTTGGTTTGCAGGGCACATGAGCATTTCTGCTGAGCTACTCGGAAAGAAGGAAACGGACCGGTGCCCCGACCCCGGCAAACCAGAGTTGCCGGGGGCTGCAGATCCAGATAAGTCTTTTATCCCTGTCATGCATTTCGGAACCGGACTGGGGCATGTGAAATCTCATTTTTATCTCTAGGCTATTGTCAGGACCCCGACTCGATGTCACATCGATCTAGCTGGTAACACCTCATATCACTTTGCGGCCTCACGCACGGTATCCCCACGGGTGTCGTCTTACCTTTTCCCGGGACCGTTTGCGCCTTTTGGCTCACGTATATGATAGTGTCGCTAGCATCCATATGATAAAGAGCCCGGGCTGACATGACTAGTCGTAAACCCAAAGTGGCACAGACTTACAGGGACAGGCATCCATGACCCAGCTTCGAACGTGTCGGTCATCAGCAAGTGGGTCCGGGCTGTAGCACTGGGCTAGCAGGACTCCGGTAAACCGGGCTGTAGCGGGCTAACAGGACTCCGGTACTCAAAGCGTGACATTTCCCCGAAGGGACAGACACAGGAACGAAGAAGGACACATGCCGGCCAGCCTAAGTGTTCCAGAGCAGTAGCAAGCTACCATGGCTCAGCGGTAACACTAGGAGACATTTCCCGGTAAGAGAGGCTACTAAAGATAAACAACTAGATAGTCAGATCCCACACATACCAAGCATTTCAATCATACACACAATATGCTCGATATGTGCAGATACAACGAAGCATCACAACATGACTCTACGACACAAGTACCTTATTTAAGGCTCAGTGAGCCGTACATAACATACACAAAGGTACGGGTCTCACGACCCAACATACAAGTCATACAGTCATACAAACCAGCAGCGGAAGTAACTTGTCTAAGTACAGACAACTAGTAAAATAAAAGAGGCTTGGAAAGCCTAGCTATACTACGTGGTCCTTCACAAGCTCAGGGTCACCACCTGGGTCTTTAGCCTATTCGTTGATGTCAACGTCTACATAGAACCCATCAGAAGGGGTTGCAGCGTCTTCTGTAAAAATGTAGATTATAGCAACATGAGTACAAAGGTACTCAGCAAGACTTACATCAGATCCTACATACATGCATAGTATCAAGAAGGGTTGGTGGAGTTATTGCAGCAAGCCAGCTTTGACTCTTGGCTAGGCTATCCTACGATACTCCAACTTGAAATGGTTTTGCGCACACGAGTCCACTACTCACCACTTCAATACACTACCGAGGATCCATCTCCGTCTTCCTACGGAAGAGCCATCCTCGGCACTCACACTTGTCTTGAGGCTTTTAGTAGTTTCCATTTACTTGTCTATGAACTGTATAGGCAACCAAGTAGTCCTTTACCGCGGACGCGGCTATTCGAATAGATCATGTTAACCCTGCAGGGGTGTACTCCTTCATACACGCTCTCACCACTTACCGTCGTTTACACGACATGTACTCGGCAACCTTCAAGCGGAAGCCCAACGTGGGTGTCGGCCACGACCTACCTAATCACCTAAGCCCCCAGTCCAGGTTTATCGCCTATTCAGGTTCCATCCGCAGGGAGTCCGGCCGAGGTTTCCCATACGGCCCCGAACGATGTGAACAGGGTTCCCGAGATACCTAACGGGTATTCGGTACACCCGGCCACGTACCTACCGCATCACAGCCCACCCCTACGGTCAGCGCTGTCCACGGCCTCCAGTAGGCTACAAACACCAGAAACTACTTGCAACTCCTGGACGGAGAACTAGGGTGAATAAGAAGCCGAGAGGGTCCATTGGTTTCGGGCCCAATGCATGGTAGTAGCTGATTCTTAAATCACACATACAGATCTCAGTGCTTAAGGTCGGCTTCACTGAAACAACCCACCATGTACTCCTACATGGCCTCTCATCGATACCTTTACCAAATCGTGTTCACCACACCACTCTCATTACCGACATAATCATTTCACTCCAGCCCATCACCCCGATGAACCAGACCTGACACGACTCTAAGCATAGCAGGCATAGCAAGGTAGGAACAACACATACATATGGCTCAAGCAACTCCTACACATGCTAGTGGGTTTCATCTAGTTACTGTGGCAATGACAGGTCATGCAGAGGAAATAGGTTCAACTACCGTAGCACACAGCAGTTTGAATCGCGTTGTCTTAATGCAGTAAAAGAGAGCAGGAGCGAGAACATGGGATTGTATCGATATGATCAAATGGTTGGTTGCTTGCCTGATGGTTCGATGCCCTGATACGGTTCTTCGCTAGGGTAATCAGGGTACTCTTCGGGGACAGAACCTGCCGCAGAGAGCACCGATTCACAAACATTACCAAACAGTATGCAACAATATGATGCATGCATGAGACATGGCAAAATGAGTGTATTGGGCTAATGCAACTAAAACCAGAAGGGTTTGAACAAATTTGAATCAAGGATTCAAATTTCAAATTCAAATATGGCCTTTTAAAGTGCTTTTCCTTGTTCTGCTTAAAACATCAATTTAACTTGTTTGATCATGCATGAAAATAGTACAGATGGATAGATTGGATTTTTCTGATCATTTTTCATATATAATTTGTCCAATTTGGAGTTACAGAATAAAAGTTATGAATTTTTGAAGTTTAAATAATATTCTGGAATTTCCTGATTTAAATTAAATCCAGAAAATCAATTACTGCGTCAGCCTGACGTCAGTGTGACGTCAGCAGGTCAACGGAACTGGTCCAGGTCAAACCTGACAGGGGGTCCCGCATGTCAGGGTGATTATTTTAATTAAAACTTAATTAAAACTAATCCTGTTTAATTAACAGGGCTGGGCCCCACCTGTCATTGACTCAGGGGAGTCAACCAGGGCCCACCCGTGGTCAAACCCGGGTCGGCTGCACCGGCGTTTAGCCGCCGGCGAGCCCGACGCGGCGGCGGAAGTGATTTTGGCCATTTCGGCCACCAAATGGGCCGCGGAGACCACCGGAGGGAAGCTGAGGACAAACCGCAGCTCTTGGCGGAGTCCGTTGAGGTCAGGATGGCCGGAGTTGGCGCCGGCGACGACTTTGGCGGCCACCGGGGTTCGGTCGGAGGTGAACTTGGCGCTAGAGGGTTCGGTGAGGCTCGTGGAGTAGCTAGCTAGGTGCTGCGGAACTTGGTGAGTAGGATGGACACCATCTTGTGGCCGGAGGATGACCGGGAGCACGTCGGCGACGAGCTCCACGGCGGTGGGTGCGGTTGAGCTCCGGGAGGTTGCTACACGGCTCGGGAGCAAGAACGGAAGGGAGGGGAAGATGGCTAAGCTCACAGTGAGTGCGACGAAGTTCTTGGTGCGGCCGGAGATGGACCGGAGCGACGACGGCGTTGAAGGTGATCTCCGGCGACGGTGAGCTCGGGCGAGGTCGGTGCGGTGGTCTCGGGCGTTGCAAGTGCTCGGGGCTCGGCTGCTCGATGAAGTGGACAGCGGCGGAGCTCCTGGACACGGTGAGACGGCGTGGGGTGGTCGGAGGGCGTGGCTACGGCGAGGGGGTGGCGGCGATTGCGTCGGCCATGGCTGGGGCGTGCGAGGGGGAGGAGCTGGAGAGGAGAGGGTTGTCTGGGGGGTTCGGGGGAGAGAGGGAGGCCGATCCTCGACGTCACCTGGCGAGGGGAGCGGCGAGGCGGCGAGCAGGTGCGTGGCGCACGCCGCGGTCGCCGTCGGGCACCTGCCTGCCTGCCTGGCCGGCAAGCAGCTCGCTGGAGCGGTGCTGGGCTGGGCCGGCAGGTGGGCCGGGGCAGGCGCCAGGTAAGTTTTTTTTCATTTTCTTCTGTTTTCTGTTTTTCTAATACTTCTGCAACTTTGTTGAATTAAATAAAATACCTAGGCAATTTCAAAAATCACCAAATCACTCCTGGTCCATAGCTGGATTATTTCCAACATGAAACATTTTAGTTTGGAGGTATTTGAGCATTTAAATATTTTATATAATTTTAAATGCCCAAATTCAAATATTTATGAATTAATTCAAAAACCCTAAGATGGCCTAGGAAAATGTGCACCACTTTTGGCAGAGGTTCTGAACCAAGACAAAAATGATGGACATTTTAGAAGGGCATTTCAGGTTCATTGAAAATTATTTTAGTAAACCCTAGTTGGTTTCAGAGGGGACTGGGGGTTCTGTCATCCCCATTTCAAGTTTCTGATGAAAGAATAAACATGATGCAACACTCTAATGCATGAGTAGCTAGGTTGTGACAACTCACCCCCACTCAAAAGAATCTCGTCCCGAGATTTGGGTTCCTCCGGGAAGAAGGCGGGGTACTCGAGTCGAAGACGATCCTCCCTTTCCCAAGTTGCTTCATCCTCAGAATGGTGCGACCATTGAACCTTGAGAAACTTGATATTATGACGTCGCGTGGTACGTTCGGCCTGATCGAGGATACGAATGGGGTACTCTCGATATGTAAGATCATCTTGGAGATCAAGCGTTTCGTGGTCCACTTCACGGATAGGATCCGAGAAGCAACGCCTGAGTTGAGAAACGTGGAAGACATCGTGAACTCTGGAGAGGTGCGGAGGTAGTTCCAACTGGTAGGCAACTTCTCCTCGTTTGGCAAGAATGCGAAAAGGTCCAATGTAACGAGGAGCCAATTTGCCTTTGATACCGAAACGATGGGTTCCCTTCAAAGGGGTGACCCGAAGATAAGCCTTCTCGTCAATCTCGAAAGTCATAGCCTTATGTTTTCGGTCATATTGACTCTTTTGACGGGATTGGGCTGTTTTCAACTTTTCACGAACGATACGAACTTGTTCTTCTGCTTCCTGAATCATATCCGGGCCAAAGAATTGTCTTTCCCCGGTCTCTGACCAGTTAAGGGGTGTTCGACATCGTCGTCCATAGAGAACTTCAAAAGGGGCTTTACCCAAGCTAGATTGATAGCTGTTGTTGTAAGCGAATTCGGCAAACGGAAGGCACTTCTCCCAATCCATTCCGAATGAGATAACAGAGGCTCGAAGCATGTCTTCTAGAATTTGGTTGACGCGTTCCACTTGACCACTCGACTGAGGGTGGAAAGCGGTGCTAAAGGAAAGACGGGTTCCCATAGCATTTTGGAAACTTTCCCAAAATCGAGAGGTGAAAAGACTTCCTCGATCCGAGTTAATTTCCAAAGGGACACCATGAAGGGACACTATTCGGGAGATGTATAAGTCTGCCAGCTGACTAGCGGTTATACTCTCTCGAACAGGTAGGAAATGGGCTACTTTGGAAAGACGATCGACCACGACGAAAATAGCATTATTCCCTCTCTTGGTCCTGGGAAAACCGGTAATGAAATCCATACCAATTTTATCCCATTTCCATTCAGGAATAGCTAAGGGTTGAAGGGTGCCAGCAGGCCGTTGGTGCTCTGCTTTTACACGACGACAGACGTCGCAGTTAGCAATATACTGAGCAATTTCTCTCTTCATCCTAGTCCACCAGAACCTCTAGCGTAGGTCCTGATACATCTTAGTACTACCGGGATGAATAGTGAGAGGAGATTCATGAGCTTCCTTAAGGATTAATCGCCTTAGGTTGCGCACTTTGGGAACTACTAATCGATTCCCGAAGTATACGACTCCTTGATCATTAATGGAGAAACAATTCGCAATTCCTTTCTGAATGTTCCTCTTGATGCGGGAGATTCCCGGATCTACCTTCTGTGCTTTGATAATTTGATCCGTAAGGGTAGGTTTTGCCACCATGGTGGAGAGAAAACCTTGAGGAACAATATGAAGGTTAAGCTTCCGAAATTCCTCATGGAGAAGCGGTTGACTTTGTTGTAACATCAGGTTGTTACAATAAGATTTACGACTTAGCGCATCAGCCATGACGTTGGCTTTCCCTGGGGTGTAGGTTATTCCTAAGTCGAAGTCGGTGATCAATTCAACCCAACGTCTCTGCCTGAGATTCAAATCCGGTTGGGTGAAAATATACTTCAGACTTTGGTGATCAGTGAAAATTTCGCAACGATTACCGAGGAGGTAATGTCGCCAGGTCTTAAGTGCATAGACTACGGCTGCAAGCTCTAGATCATGAGTGGGATAATTCTCCTCATGTGGGTGCAATTGCCGTGAAGCGTAGGCAATTACGTGTCGATCTTGCATGAGAATGCAACCTAGTCCTTGTCGCGAAGCGTCGCAGTAGATAACAAAGTCCTTGGAGAAGTCTGGCGGTACCAGTACGGGAGCAGAAGTCAGGCGTCTTTTCAGTTCCTGGAAGCTGTGCTCACATTGTGGAGTCCATTCGAACTTCTTATCTTTCTTGAGGAGTTCGGTTAGAGGTTTGGCAACTTTGGAGAAGTTCTCGACAAAGCGACGACAATAGCTCGCTAAGCCCAGAAAACTCCGAACTTGCTTGACCGATTAAGTTGGAGTCCAGTTAAGGACGGCTTGAACTCGCTCAGGGTTAACAGCAATACCTTTACCAGATATTACATGACCCAGATAGGTCACTTCTGACAACCAGAATTCACATTTAGAAAATTTGGCATAAAGGCGATGCTCTCGAAGTTTCTGCAACACTAGCCTTAGATGTTCGGCATGTTCTTCCTCGTTCTTGGAGTAGATGAGTATATCATCGAGGTAAACCACGACGAATTTATCCAAATACTCCATGAAGATTGAGTTCATTAACCGAGAAAAGGTGGCTGGAGCGTTGGTTAATCCGAAGGACATGACGGTGTACTCGTATTGGCCGTAACGAGTAACAAAGGCCGTTTTAGGAATGTCCCCGTTTCTGATTTTGATTTGGTGGTAGCCCAACCTCAAATCCATCTTGGAGAAGACTGAGGATCCAGCGAGCTGATCGTACAGGTCGTTGATCCTGGGAAGCGGATATTTGTTCTTGATTGTGACCAAATTGACAGGTCGGTAATCTACAACCATCCGGTCCGTACCATCCTTCTTCTTGACGAATAGGACGGGGCAAGCCCACGGAGATGAGCTAGGTCGGATGAAACCCTTTTTCAAGGACTCATCGAGTTGTTTCTTAAGCTCGGCTAGTTCTAGGGGTGCCATCTTATAAGGTCTTCTAGCAATCGGAACGGTTCCTGGAATGAGGTCTATTACAAACTCAACATCCCTGTCAGGTGGAACACCTGGCAATTCCTCTGGAAAGACATCCGGGAAGTCACGGACTACCGAAACGTCCTCAAGGTCTGGCAAAGGGCTGGTGTTAAGAGAATATAATTGTCGCTTGGCTATTCGGGTCAAGACATTAACTATCTTTCTCGAAGGATGAGTGAGTTGAACAGTCCTAGAGAAGCAATCGATTTGGGCATGATGAGCCGACATCCAGTCCATACCCAGAATGATATTAATATCTGAAGATTTAAGGGCTATCAAAGACGCAAGGAAAACAAGTCTGTCGACTTGGATTTCATTTCCATAGCTTACCCTAGAGGTCTGCCATCTAGAACCAGGGGTAGAGATTTCCATAGTGGATGGCATGTCACAGAATGCAACGTTATGCAAACGAGCATAACTTTCAGATATAAAGGAATGAGAGGCTCCTGTATCGAAAAGGACAGATGCCGGGTGGCAGTTAACAAGAAGCGTACCGAGAACGACGTTGGGATCCTCTTGAGCTTCTTCGGCAGAGACACAGTTGACATGGCCACGTGAAGCGGTGACCGGCTTGGCGTGGAATACTTTTCCTGTCGGCTTGCCACGGCCAACAACTTTAGCAGATTGATTGGGGTTGGTCTGGGGGCATTCACGCATATAGTGACCAGATTCCCCACACTTGAAACAAGTCACGGAACTGGTACGTGGAGGAACATTATTGGTTGGACCCCCATAGGGCTTGGCTGGAGCAGACTGTTGTACAGGGCGAGGCGCCTGGAAAGATGGCCTCGGTGTGAACCTGGGTGGCAGGGCGGTGTTGGGTACCCACACGCGGCGCTTCTGAGGACCAGCACCGGATGAGGAACCCATGTCACGGCCATGCTTGCGTGTTGCGTCATAGTCAGTCTGACCAGTTTCAGCACTGATGGCTTTGTTGACAAGTTTCGAAAAAGATGTGCACTCATGCAGACGGAGGTCGCGGCGAAGCTCAGGACTAAGTCCCTTACGGAACCTTGCTTGCTTCTTGGCGTCAGTAGACACTTCCTCAGTTGCATATCGTGCGAGATTACCAAACTCCCTGCTATAGGCATCCACAGAAAGTCGGCCTTGGGTGAAACTGCAAAATTCTTCACGTTTACGGTCCATGAGACCCTCCGGAATGTGATGTTCACGGAAAGCCTCGCTGAACTCAGCCCAAGTAGTGACATGGCCCGCTGGGCGCATAGCTCCATAATTCTCCCACCATAGACTGGCGGGGCCTTCAAGATGATATGCAGCAAAGGTGACCTTGTCAGCCTCCGCTACCAGCGCGGAACGCAGTTTGTGAGAGATACTGCGAAGCCAGTCATCAGCGTCGAGGGGCTCGACGGAGTGGTGGAACGTGGGTGGATGCAATTTGATAAAATCACTGAGTGACACCATGTTAGCCCTCTGATGGTGTGCTGTATTCTGTTCAATACGCTCCAACAAACGGTTTGTCTCCCGCTTGTTTCTCTCAGCTTCCATCATCACCTCGGCTAGTGAAGGAGGATGAGGCAGATTTACATCCCTGGCTTCACTGCCTTCGGCCTGCTCTTGAGAAGCAGGGTTAGCGCGCGTGTTGACCATCCTAGGTAAACAAGACAATGATTTAGTCAGGATGGTAAAATTCCGACATAGGATTCATAATGTAAGAAATAACTCGGAATGCAAGATGATCATCCGTATGACATGGTAGATACAGAAACTGCTTCTTTTATTCCATCGTCATACACACCATACAGGGTTTAGTACAAGACCAAACAAAGTACTATTACGGTGAAAAGAGGATTACATCTCATCGGAGGCATTCCAAGCTCCTATACATTATTTCTCTACACCTCCGAAAAGAGTACAAACTAGGTCATATCCCACGAGTCACGCGGGACGATAGACGACACAGCTAGTGCGAACTAGTGATACTACCACTAACTCAGACCGATCCGTAGTAGTCCTCGTAGAAGTCACCTCCATAGCCTGGGAGCTCAACATGATCATCTGGAAACAGACGGTCTCGCGGAGCTTGTGGACCATAGGGGCTAGGATGAGGCCTTGGACCAACAAACGGTGGCCTGCGGGGACCGCGAGGTGGGGTGATGCCTCCTACATCACGCCAAACCATCACGTCTGGCAGAGCAGATCTCACAGGATAGAGATCGCGCATATCTGAATATCCAGCTTGCACCGCCGGTGCGAACCGAGTCAAAGTGGCCCAGTGGTCAGCATGGGTGTTGAAGAGCTCTAGCCTTCAGGCCCGATTTTCACGGTCCTTATCCTCGAGCATCTCAGCAGTGGTGCGAGTCCGTGAATCCTCCTGGGTGGGGTCAGCATAGATAGCCTGGAGATACCCTTGCGCTCCCGGAAGTGATCCTGGCATATACCGGAAATCAGAGTCCCGAAATAACCCAGATCTGACTCGCATAATGGTCATCATAGAGTAGGCGGCGTCCTGCACAGCCATCTCAATAGTAACCCCGAGTCCATAGGAGCAGTGAAGAGGCTCGGTGGATCCAGGATAAGATGGAAATATCCTGACAGTGCAGAGATACTGGCTTTGATTAAAATCTCGGAATTGCTTTTCGACCGTGTACTCGGGATACCAGCGGTATCCAGCCTCAGTCATTACCTTGACCAACTTAGCAGTATGGCCGGGTACATCTAGGCATCGAGTCAGGCGAACCACTTGATTGAGGTCGCGAGTGGCCATCTGAAAGCACAATCATAATGCAAAGGCATTAGAATTTCTAGCAAAATTTCGACAGCATGACAGTTGTAAATGCTCAAAAAGGATTTGAGACATCTGACAAAGGATTTCGTACACACTCATCATCATCATATCAAAGTTCTGAAACCATTCTGGCAACATAATGTGGTAGTAGAACTGAACTAGGCTGGTAACCATCAAACTTATAAGGTACTACTGATTAGTAACTCGTGATCCTGATAGAGAGAACAGATCCTAATTCCTTAACCCCCGGTAGAAGAATGGACTGACTCAGATCAGAATGTCATAAGATAAAGGAGTAAAAAGAGCCTTACATTCCATCCCACAAACAATTCCCCTACATATAACTAAAGAATTTCTAGACTCAACATCGACCAGTTTGGCTTGGAGAACCTACAGGCAGTCCGGCTCTGATGCCAACGCTGTCAGGACCCCGACTCGATGTCACATCGATCTAGCTGGTAACACCTCATATCACTTTGCGGCCTCACGCACGGTATCCCCACGGGTGTCGTCTTACCTTTTCCCGGGACCGTTTGCGCCTTTTGGCTCACGTATATGATAGTGTCGCTAGCATCCATATGATAAAGAGCCCGGGCTGACATGACTAGTCGTAAACCCAAAGTGGCACAGACTTACAGGGACAGGCATCCATGACCCAGCTTCGAACGTGTCGGTCATCAGCAAGTGGGTCCGGGCTGTAGCACTGGGCTAACAGGACTCCGGTAAACCGGGCTGTAGTGGGCTAACAGGACTCCGGTACTCAAAGTGTGACATTTCCCTGAAGGGACAGACACAGGAACGAAGAAGGACACATGCCGGCCAGCCTAAGTGTTCCAGAGCAGTAGCAAGCTACCATGGCTCGGCGGTAACACTAGGAGACATTTCCCGGTAAGAGAGGCTACTAAAGATAAACAACTAGATAGTCAGATCCCACACATACCAAGCATTTCAATCATACACACAATATGCTCGATATGTGCAAATACAACGAAGCATCACAACATGACTCTATGACACAAGTACTTTATTTAAGGCTCAGTGAGCCATACATAACATACACAAAGGTACGGGTCTCACGACCCCACATACAAGTCATACAGTCATACAAACCAGCAGCGGAAGTAACTTGTCTGAGTACAGACAACTAGTAAAATAAAAGAGGCTTGGAAAGCCTAGCTATACTACGTGGTCCTTCACAAGCTCAGGGTCACCACCTGGGTCTTTAGCCTACTCGTTGATGTCAACGTCTACATAGAACCCATCAGAAGGGGTTGCAGCGTCTTCTGTAAAAATGTAGATTATAGCAACATGAGTACAAAGGTACTCAGCAAGACTTACATCAGTTCCTAAATACATGCATAGTATCAAGAAGGGTTGGTGGAGTTATTGCAGCAAGCCAGCTTTGACTCTTGGCTAGGCTATCCTACGATACTCCAACTTGAAATGGTTTTGCGCACACGAGTCCACTACTCACCACTTCAATACACTACCGAGGATCCACCTCCGTCTTCCTACAGAAGAGCCATCCTCGGCACTCACACTTATCTTGAGGCTTTTAACAGTTTCCATTTACTTGTCTATGAACTGTATAGGCAACCAAGTAGTCCTTTACCGCGGACGCGGCTATTCGAATAGATTATGATAACCCTGCAGGGGGTACTTCTTCATACACGCTCTCACCACTTACCGTCGTTTACACGACATGTACTCGGCAACCTTCAAGCGGAAGCCCAACGTGGGTGTCGGCCATGACCTACCTAATCACCTAAGCCTCCAGTCCAGGTTTATCGCCTATCCAGGTTCCATCCGCAGGGAGTCCGGCCGAGGTTTCCCATACGGCCCCGAACGATGTGAACAGGGTTCCCGAGATACCTAACGGGTATTCGGTACACCCGGCCACGTACCTACCGCATCACAGCCCACCCCTACGGTCAGCGCTGTCCACGGCCTCCAGTAGGCTACAAACACCAGAAACTACTTGCAACTCCTGGACGGAGAACTAGGGTGAATAAGAAGCCGAGAGGGTCCATTGGTTTCGGGCCCAATGCATGGTAGTAGCTGATTCTTAAATCACACATACAGATCTCGGTGCTTAAGGTCGGCTTCAATGAAACAACCCACCATGTACTCCTACATGGCCTTTCATCGATACCTTTACCAAATCGTGTTCACCACACCACTCTCATTACCGACATAATCATTTCACTCCAGCCCATCACCCAGATGAACCAGACCTGACACGACTCTAAGCATAGCAGGCATAGCAAGGTAGGAACAACACATATATATGGCTCAAGCAACTCCTACACATGCTAGTGGGTTTCATCTAGTTACTGTGGCAATGACAGGTCATGCAGAGGAAATGGGTTCAACTACCGTAGCACACAGCAGTTTGAATCGCGTTGTCTTAATGCAGTAAAAGAGAGCAGGAGCGAGAACATGGGATTGTATCGATATGATCAAATGGTTGGTTGCTTTCCTGATGGTTCGATGCACGGATACGGTTCTTCGTTAGGGTAATCACGGTACTCCTCGGGGACAGAACCTGTCGCAAGGGCATCGATACACAAGCATCACCAAACAATGTGCAACAATATGATGCATGCATGAAACATGGCAATATGAGTGTATTGGGCTAATGCAACTAAAGCCAGAAGGGTTTGAACAAATTTGAATCAAAGATTCAAATTTCAAATTCAAATATGGCCTTTTAAAGTGCTTTTCCTTGTTCTGCTTAAAACATCAATTTAACTTGTTTGATCATGCATGAAAATAGTACAGATGGATAGATTGGATTTTTCTGATCATTTTTCATATATAATTTGTCCAATTTGGAGTTACAGAATAAAAGTTATGAATTTTTGAAGTTTAAATAATATTCTGGAATTTCCTGATTTAATTTAAATCCAGAAAATCAATTACTGTGTCAGCCTGACGTCAGTGTGACGTCAGCAGGTCAACGGAACTGGTCCAGGTCAAACCTGACAGTGGGTCCCGCATGTCAGGGTGATTATTTTAATTAAAACTTAATTAAAACTAATCCTGTTTAATTAACAGGGCTGGGCCCCACCTGTCATTGACTCAGGGGAGTCAACCAGGGCCCACCCGTGGTCAAACCCGGTCGGCTGCACCGGCGTTTAGCCGCCGGCGAGCCCGACGCGGCGGCGGAAGTGGTTTTGGCCATTTCGGCCACCAAATGGGCCGCGGAGACCACCGGAGTGGAGCTGAGGACAAACCGCAGCTCTTGGCGGAGTCCGTTGGGGTCGGGGTGGCCGGAGTTGGCGCCGGCGACGACCTTGGCGGCCACCGGGGTTCGGTCGGAGGTGAACTTGGCGCTAGAGGGTTCGGTGAGGCTCGTGGAGTAGCTAGCTAGGTGCTGCGGAACTTGGGGAGTAAGATGGACACCATCTTGTGGCCGGAGGATGACCGGGAGCACGTCGGCGACGAGCTCCACGGCGGTGGGTGCGGTTGAGCTCCGGGAGGTTGCTACACGGCTCGGGAGCAAGAACGGAAGGGAGGGGAAGATGGCTAAGCTCACAGTGAGTGCGACGGAGTTCTTGGTGCGGCCGAAGATGGACCGGAGCGACGACGGCGTTGAAGGGGATCTCCGGCGACGGTGAGCTCGGGCGAGGTCGGTGCGGTGGTCTCGGGCGTTGCGAGCGCTCGGGGCTCGGCTGCTCGATGAAGTGGACAGCGGCGGAGCTCCTGGACACGGTGAGACGGCGTGGGGTGGTCGGAGGGCGTGGCTACGGCGAGGGGGTGGCGGCGATGGCGTCGGCCATGGCTGGGGCGTGCGAGGGGGAGGAGCTGGAGAGGAGAGGGGGTGTCTGGGGGGTTCGGGGGAGAGAGAGAGGCCGATCCTCGACGTCACCTGGCGAGGGGAGCGGCGAGGCGGCGAGCAGGTGCGTGGCGCACGCCGCGGTCGCCGTCGGGCACCTGCCTGCCTGCCTGGCCGGCAAGCAGCTCGCTGGAGCGGTGCTGGGCTGGGCCGGCAGGTGGGCCGGGGCAGGCGCCAGGTAAGTTTTTTTTTCATTTTCTTCTGTTTTCTGTTTTTCTAATACTTCTGCAACTTTGTTGAATTAAATAAAATACCTAGGCAATTTCAAAAATCACCAAATCACTCCTGGTCCATAGCTGGATTATTTCCAACATGAAACATTTTAGTTTGGAGGTATTTGAGCATTTAAATATTTTATATAATTTTAAATGCCCAAATTCAAATATTTATGAATTAATTCAAAAACCCTAAGATGGCCTAGGAAAATGTGCACCACTTTTGGCAGAGGTTCTGAACCAAGACAAAAATGATGGACATTTTAGAAGGGCATTTCAGGTTCATTGAAAATTATTTTAGTAAACCCTAGTTGGTTTCAGAGGGGACTGGGGGTTCTGTCATCCCCATTTCAAGTTTCTGATGAAAGAATAAACATGATGCAACACTCTAATGCATGACTAGCTAGGTTGTGACAGCTGTCGTGCTCCCCTTTTTCCTATACCTAAGTATTATTTCCTGGGTCCAGATTTGGTCATAGCCGCGGCAGCAAGGAGGTGGGACGAGGAGCCTGAAGCCCACTTCATCCGTGCCTCACCCAAGAGCGCGAGAACGGTCGAGCGGAGTGGGGGGGTGGCAAGGCCTGTTGCCGGGCGAAAAACATTTATCTTAAAACAATAACGAGGATTCACTCCTTGTCGCGGGATTACCCACGAACGAAAAACCCGGCAAGCATCCCTTTTTCATTAAAAACACCCCATACAGGTACAGTTCGTGCGAGATGAAAAACATGAACAAGGGGATTACAGGTTTTAAATTCAACAAAGGCCCACAGGCTTACAAGCTAAAAAAGAGATAAGATGCCCGTAATCCCATTCTTGTCCCTCTCCTCAGGAGGCAGGTCAAGGAGGCGAAAGGGCAAAAGGGGAGCCTAGGCGAGCTACGAGCAGCAGAAGGCACCGAGAGAACACCTCGGTGGCCGCCCACGGGTAGGCCGGTGATGATGGTGCCGGGAAAAGAGCTGGAAGACGAGGCGGCATGACCGGCAGTATGTGACGAAGGCGTCGGTGCCTGCGTATTCCGAGTTGACGGCCTTGTTGCTCGCCCTCTTCCTCTTCCGCAGCCTCTCGACACCAGCCGCCCAAGGAGACGGCCTCGAGAAGTTCAAGGAGCTGGCCCCACCCCAGCAAACCTCTGCCGGAGGAGCGGCCAACTGCAAATGCTGCTGCTGCCGCACCTGCCCAGGCGCGGGGCGTCCGACGCCTAGTCGGACTCGTCCCCGCTATCCGCCCCGCTGTCCTCCTCATCACTTTTGCTCAAGGAAGATCTTCCATCGTCAGAATCTCCATCGGAGGAGCTCTCCACGCAGCACTTCAGGCGAGTCCCGAACTCTTCAAAGACCTTGACAGAGAGTAGGTCGTCCTCCATTAATTTGAAGTAGAGGACGAGCCCCGCCGTCAAGCTGTGGATGCGAGCGAGCGTCTTCCACCCGCGACGGAGGTACATGACTCGAGGAGCCGGGAAGTCGACGACAACCCACGTCCCCCATTCCCGCAACCCCTCATGTGCAATCTGAGGGATTGGGGTCGGTCGCGCTCCATCTCCCGAGCGAACAGGGCGGGAAGACGAAGACGACGACGCAGAGGCCGGCGCAGCCTGATGAAGAACTCGCGGGGTTGGTCTTTGACATGGCCTTCCATCGGGAAAGGCATCATTGGCGGGGGCGAAGCCGGCACACTGCCCCGTCCTCCTCTTCCCCGAGCGCTGCGACCTCTACCCCAGCCTCGCCCACGGCCTCACCCTCTCCCCCTTCCCCTCGTAGTCGATGCCACCACCGCGGGCTCAGGAGGAGGAGGGACGAGTTGTCGAGCAGCGACCCTTGCCGCCACCGTCGAAGGACCAGGATTCCCTTTCTCCATGGCGAGTAAGAGGAAGAAGCAGAAGCAAGAGGAGATAGATGAAAGAAGAAGTGAGGGACGCCATCCCCCTTCCCCCTCCTTCTAAAGGAGGGGGGTCGGGGCTCCGCCGCCCCGTTCGGCCAATCCAGCCACCGAAGGCGTGCGGAATCGGGAACGACCCATTGCCCCAACCAGCGACGGCCCGATTCCCCGCCCCCGCCGCTTGCTACCCCAGGTGCATGGGGGACGCGTGGCGGACGTGCAGAACCGAGGGGATGGGGGAAGCGACCCCTCCCCACCCCGTGATCATGGGGAGTGGATACCTTGAAGACCACGCCCCGGCCCCGTACCATAAATGAGACGCGCCTCCACGCCTCCCTCTCTTTACGGGGAAGGCGTGAGCCGCCTCTTTACTGCAATGTGACACATGCGTGTGAAAACCGCCCCACGCATGCCGCCCACGTCATGCACGCCCCCTCACGCCACACCACGCGCGCGGGTCGTGGGAAGCGGAGCGCGCGAAAAATCTTACCGTGGTAAAAACCGCCCCGCCTGCCCGTGCACCGTTTTGGGCTTGACCCAACAACGTGTCGCGCTTATGTGTGGCCCAGGCCCAGGGGCTCCTGTCGGTGTACAAAAATAGGGGCACATTTTTGTACCCCTTTAACTGTGCACGGGTAGTCAGAGCCGCGCCCGCGACCACACCAAGCAGAGCGAGGGAGGTGAGCCAAGGGAAGACCAAAGCCCAAGATGATCAGAGCAACACCAAGGCCAAGACCATAGAGAGCAGAGGGACGAAGCAGGTTCCCCCGGCAAGACCCTTGCCAAGGCAACCTCTGCGGCCCCGGCAAGATCCTTGCCGGGGACAGCTCGCCCCACACCAACGGAGTGAGCCACCCATGAGCCCTCGGCTGTCAACACCATCACCAACATGGAGCCAGGGCTCGGGAAGGCACCTCCGAGGTGGCATGCAGATCTTTGTGAAGACATATCCAAGAACAGATGAGGATTAGAAGACGATGATCCCCGGCAAGATCCTTGCCGAGGAAGGCTACTAGACCCCCGGCAAGACCCTTGCCGGGGACGACAGCGTGCCGCGACAAGACCCTTGTCGGGCCACCCGACAAGGCCATTACCAAGGGTGCCAGCAGGGCCACCGCTAGACCCGCCGACAACCAAGCTTCCACCACCATTCGCATACAGCTGCTAGATCAACCAGCTGGGCGGGCACCTGCGTGGCGACATGCAGTCCCCAAGCCAACTCATCAAGCGCCTATGTGGCGGCATGCAGATCTTCGTGAAGGCTCCACCACCACGCCACCTCAGCTACCTGCCTGCCTACATGGCACCGCACGCATCACTGGCTAGGGCGCGTGTCGAAGCAAGGAGGAGCGGCGACACCATCCCCGATAAAGCAAAGGGACACCTGCGCGATGCATTAAATGTATCTTGTCTTGTAATACGAAAGATAACCTCGCAACGCTGTTGCCTTTCCACCTCCTGTGTGCCACTGTGGCAACCCCTTTTTCTATAAAAGGAGGCCCGAGGCGACAAGGGGAAGGATTCGGCTTTTTGGAGCTCGTTACACCCCGTAGCTAGCTCAAGAACCGAGAATACATCCACCAAAGCAGGACTAGGGTTTAACGCATCCTCGCGGCCCAAACCTGGATAAACGAACCGCGTGCTCTCTGGTAGATCTGCTCTTCTCTCAACCCTGTGCCCCGCCAACCGTAGTAGGGATTCTTGTGATCCCATAGGTGACGTTCCCACTGACACCACAGCCCCCAACGCCATCATCCACGTGGGGCCAGGGCTCGGGAAGACACCTCTGTCGTGGCCTGCAGATCTTTGTGAAGACATACTCAAGATTAGATGAAGATTAGAAGACGACGACCCTCGGTAAGATCCTTGCCGAGGAAGGCCACCAGACCCCCGGCAAGGCCCTTGCCGGGGATGACAGCACACCACGGCAAGACCCTTGCCGGGCCACCCGGCAAGGCCCTCACCAAGGACGCTAGCAAGGCCACCTCCAGGCCCACCGACGACCAAATTTCCACCGCCGTTCACATGCAGCTGCCAGCCCAACCAGCTGGGCGGGTGCTACCTCTTGAGCACTGCGTTGGATTTCCTTGAAGAGGAAAGGGTGATGCAACACAGTAGTGTAAGTATTTCCCTCAGTTTTTGAGAACCAAGGTATCAATCCAGTAGGAGGCTACGCGCGAGTCCCTCGTACCTGCACAATACAAATAAATCCTCGCAACCAACGCGATAAGGGGTTGTCAATCCCTAAACGGTCACTTACGAGAGTGAGATCTGATAGATGTGATAGGGTAATATTTTTGGTATTTTTATGATAAAGATGCAAAGTAAAATAAAGGCAAAGTAAAAGGCAAAGGCAATAATAAAGTGTTGGAAGATTAATATGATAAAGATAGACTCGGGGGCCATAGGTTTCACTAGTGGCTTCTCTCAAGAGCATAAGTATTCTACGGTGGGTGAAGGAATTACTGTTGAGCAATTGACAGATTTGAGCATAGTTATGAGAATATCTAGGTATGATCATGTATATAGGCATCACGTCTGAGACAAGTAGACCGACTCTTGCCTGCATCTACTACTATTACTCCACTCATCAACCGCTATCCAGCATGCATCTAGAGTATTAAGTTCATAAAAACAGAGTAACGCCTTAAGCAAGATGACATGATGTAGAGGGATAAATTCATCCAATATGATAAAAACCCCAACTTGTTATTCTCGATGGCAACAATACAATACGTGCCTTGCTGCCCCTGTTGTCACTGGGAAAGGACACCGCAAGATTTAACCCAAAGCTAAGCACTTCTCCCATTGCAAGAAAGATCAATCTAGTATGCCAAACCAAACTGATAATTCAAAGAGACTTGCAAAGATAACCAATCATACATAAAAGAATTCAGAGAAGATTCAAATATTGTTCATAGATAATCTTGATCATAAACCCACAATTCATCGGTCTCAACAAACACACCGCAAAAAGAAGGTTACATCAAATAGATCTCCACGAGAGAGGGGGAGAACATTGTTTTGAGATCCAAAAAGAGAGAAGAAGCCATCTAGCTAATAACTGTGGACCTGAAGGTCTGAGGTAAACTACTCACACTTCATCGGAGGGGCTATGGTGTTGATGTAGAAGCCCTCCGTGATTGATACCCCTTCCGGCGGAGCTCTAGAACAGGCCCCAAGATGGGACCTCGTGGATACAGAAAGTTGCGGTGGTGGAATTAGGTTTTTGGCTCTGTATCTGATCGTTTCGGGGTATGTAGGTATATATAGGAGGAAGGAGTACATCGGTGGAGCAATAGGGGGCCCACGATGGTGGGGGCGTGCCCTAGGGGGTGGGAGCGCCCCCGTACCTCGTGGCCTCCTCTTTTGTGCCTTGACGTAGGGTCCAAGTCTCCCTGATCATGTTCGGTGAAAAATCATGTTCCCGAAGGTTTCATTCCGTTTGGACTCCGTTTGATATTCCTTTTCTGCGGAACTCTGAAATAGGCAAAAAACAGCAATTCTGGGCTGGGCCTCCGGTTAATAGGTTAGTCCCAAAAGTAATATAAAAGTGGATAATAAAGCCCAATAATGTCCAAAACAGTAGATGATATAGCATGGAGCAATCAAAAATTATAGATACATTGGAGACGTATCAAGCACCCCAAGCTTAATTCCTGCTCGTCCTCGAGTAGGTAAATGATAAAAACAGAATTTTTTATGCGGAGTGCTACTTGGCATAATTTCTATGTAGTTCTTCTTAACTGTGGTATGAATATTCAGATCCGAAAGATTCAAGACAAAAGTTTAATATTGACATAAAAATAATAATACTTCAAGCATACTAACAAAGCAATCATGTCTTCTCAAAATAACATGGCGAAAGAAAGTTATCCCTACAAAATAGGTTATGCTCTATCTTCACAACACAAAGTATTTAAATCATGCACAACCCCGATGACAAGCCAAGCAATTGTTCCATACTTTTGACATTTTCAAAACTTTTTCAATCTTCACGCAATACATGAGCGTGAGCCATGGATATAACACTATATGTGGAATAGAATGGTGGTTGTGGAGAAGACAAAAGGGGGGAAGATAGTCTCACATCAACTAGGCGTATCAACAGGCTATGGAGATGACCATCAATAGATATCAATGTGAGTGAGTAGGGATTGCCATGCAACGGATGCACTAGAGCTATAAGTATATGAAAGCTCAACAAAAGAAACTAAGTGGGTGTGCATCCAACTCGCTTGCTCACGAAGACCTAGGGCATTTTGGGGAAGCCCATCATTGGAATATACAAGCCAAGTTCTATAATGAAAAATTCCCACTAGTATATGAAAGTGACAAAATGAGAGACTCTCTATCATGAAGATCATGGTGCTACTATGAAGCACAAGTGTGGTAAAAGGATAGTAACATTGTCCCTTCTCTCTTTTTCTCTCTTTTTTTCTTTTTTTTTCTTCTTTTTTTTTATTTTTTCTTTTCTTTTTTTGGGCCTTTTCTCTTTTTTATGGCCTTTTTTTGTTTTTTGTCTGGAGTCTCATCCCGACTTGTGGGGGAATCATAGTCTCCATCATCCTTTTCCTCACTTTGGACAATGCTCTAAAAATGAATATCATCACACTTTTATTTTCATACAACTCGACAATTACAACTCAATACTTAGAACAAAGTATGACTCTATATGAATGCCTCCGGCGGTGTACCGGGATATGCAATGAATCAAGAGTGACATGTATGAAAGAATTATGAATGGTGGTTTTGCCACAAATACAATGTCAACTACATGATCATGCAAAGCAATATGACAATGATGGAGCGTGTCATAAACAGAACGGTGGAAAGTTGCATGGCAATATATCTCGGAATGGCTATGGAAATGCCATGATAGGTAGGTATGCTGGCTGTTTTGAGGAAGGTATATGGTGGGTGTATGATACCGACGAAAAGTGCGTAGTACTAGAGAGGCTAGCAATGGTGGAAGGAGGAAAAGTGCATATAATCCATGAACTCAACATTAGTCATAAAGAACTCATATACTTATTGCAAAAATCTACAAGTTATCAAAGCAAAGTATTACGCGCATGATCCTAGGGGGATAGATTGGTAGGAAAAGACCACCGCTCGTCCCCGACCGCCACTCATAAGGAAGACAATCAATAAATATAGGATGCTCCGACTTCATCACATAACGGTTCACCATACGTGCATGCTATGGGAATCACAAACTTTAACACAAGTATTTCTCAAATTCACAACTACTCAACTAGCATGACTCTAATATCACCATCTTCATATCTCAAAACAATTATCAAGCATCAAACTTCTCATAGTATTCAACACACTCATAAGATTTTTTTACTATTCTTGAATACCGAGCATATTAAGATTATTTAAGAAAATTACCATGTTATTTAAGACTCTCAAAATAATCTAAGTGAAGCATGAGAGATCAAAAGTTTCTATAAAACAAATCCACCACCGTGCTCTAAAAGATATAAGTGAAGCACTAGAGCAAAACTATATAACTCAAAAGATATAAGCAAAGCACATAGAGTATTCTAACAAATTCCAAATCATGTATGGCTCTCTCAAAGTTGTGTACAGCAAGGATGATTGTGGTAAACTAAAAAGCAAAGACTCAAATCATACAAGACACTCCAAGCAAAACACATATCATGTGGTGAATAAAAATATAGCTCCATGTAAAGTTACCGATGGAAGTAGATGAAAAGAGGGGATGCCTTCCGGGGCAACCCCAAGCTTAGGCTCTTTCCACTCCTTGTTCCATAATACATCAAAAAAATTCACCCAAAACTTGAAAACTTCACAACACAAAACTCAACAGAAAACTCGTAAGCTCTGTTAGCGAAAGAAAACAAAAGACCACTTCAAGGTACTGTAATGAACTCATTCTTTATTTATATTGGTGTTAAACCTACTGTATTCCAACTTCTCTATGGCTTATAAACTATTTTATTAGCCATATAGATTCATCAAAACAAGCAAACAACACACGAAAAACAGAATCTGTCAAAAACAGAACAGTCTGTAGTAATGTGTAACTAACGCAAACTTCTGGAACTCAAAAAAATTCTACCAAAATAGGAAGACCTAGACAATTTGTTTATTGATCAGCAGCAATTGGAATAAATATTTTATCACGTTCTTATGATTTTAAACAATTGTTTTTGTGAACAGAAAGTTTCTGGAAATTACAGCAAGATCAAATAACTATCGTCCAAGAAGATCCTATAGGTTTAACTTGGCACAAACACTAAATAAAACATAAAAAGAAATATAACAAGAGGCTAGAACAATTATTTATTCCTAAACAGAAGCACAAAGCAAAAAACTAAAAATAAATTGGGTTGCCTCCCAACAAGCGCTATCGTTTAACGCCCCTAGCTAGGCATAAAGGCAAGGATAGATCTAGGTATGCCATAATAGTGGTATGGAAAGTCATGAAAACTTCTCTCATATTCTCTACGTTCAACGGAAAGTTTTCTTTGAGGCAAGCAAAAATAATCAAAAGGGCTAAATTTAATGGGACAAAAGTCCCCAAGATCAATCTCGGGAGGTATGGGTTCCTCCCTAGGCCCTTTGTATTGCACAACCAGTTCATCATTACAAGCATTCTTGTGGCAAAAAGCCACAAGCCTACGTTCAAGGTGAAAACCTAATCCATTATTCTGAATAGCAAAATCATCATTAAGCTCGGAAATTTTATCAACTAGAACATCAGCTGGAACCTTTTTCCTAAGATTTTCATTATAAGCGATATGATTCAAAGATTGTAAGCGCATCATGTCTTCTTGATTAAAAAGGATAGCTTCTATGGGAGGATGACTAGCATTTACCCTATAATGCGCAAAGATTTCTTTAGCCTCTTTTATTATGAATCTAAATTCATGCGCCAAAAAGATAGTGGTGGCACGCTTAACAGAAGAATGCTCAATATTAGAGAATTCTAGAAAAAATCTTTGTATGCAAGGATGCAAGTGCATAAATTGCCTTTCAAGTTCAACTATAAGCATGGCAATAGCGTCCGCAAGACTACTAGTTCTATGAAGAATAGAACCTCCCATAGAAGGCAGAGCACCGGCACAAGTAAAGAAATCTTGAATAACCCCTTTTCTAATAATATTACCACTACCAATTCGAAATCTTTTAGTATGCAAGGTAGGGGGTTCTTTAGCCGGAGCATCAGATTTTTCTATGATATTATTATTGTCTATATCGGTAATAGTTCCCCCAAATTTAGACATAACGACGGAGAGAGCGTAGGGCAAAAACAAGAAGGCGAAAGAAAGAGAGGGCAAATAAAACGGCAAGGGTGAAGTGGGGACGAGGAAAACGAGAGGCAAATGGCAAATAATGTAATGCGGGAGATAAGGGATTGTGATGGGTACTTGATATATTGACTTTTGGGTAGACCCCCCGGCAACGGCGCCAGAAATCTTCTTGCTACCTCTTGAGCACTGCGTTGGATTTCCTTGAAGAGGAAAGGGTGATGTAGCACAGTAGCGTAAGTATTTCCCTCAGTTTTTGAGAACCAAGGTATCAATCTAGTAGGAGGCTACGCGCGAGTCCCTCATACCTGCACAATACAAATAAATCCTCACAACCAACATGATAAGGGGTTGTCAATCCCTACACGGTCACTTATGAGAGTGAGATCTGATAGATGTGATAGGGTAATATTTTTGGTATTTTTACGATAAAGATGCAAAGTAAAATAAAAGCAAAGTAAAAAAGCAAAGGCAATAATAAAGTGTTGGAAGATTAATATGATAAAGATAGACCCGGGGCCATAGGTTTCACTAGTGGCTTCTCTCAAGAGCATAAGTATTCTATGGTGGGTGAATGAATTATTGTTGAGCAATTGACAGATTTGAGCATAGTTATGAGAATATCTAGGTATGATCATGTATATAGGCATCATGTCCGAGACAAGTAGACCGACTCCTGCCTGCATCTACTACTATTACTCCACTCATCAACCGCTATCCAGCATGCATCTAGAGTATTAAGTTCATAAAAACAGAGTAACGCCTTAAGCAAGATGACATGATGTAGAGGGATAAATTCATCCAATATGATAAAAACCCCAACTTGTTATTCTCAATGGCAACAATACAATACGTGCCTTGCTGCCCCTGCTAAGCTAAGCAAGATTGAACCCAAAGCTAAGCACTTCTCCCATTGCAAGAAAGATCAATCTAGTAGGCCAAACCAAACCGATAATTCAAAGAGACTTGCAAAGATAACCAATCATACATAAAAGAATTCAGAGAAGATTCAAATATTGTTCATAGATAATCTTGGTCATAAACCCACAATTCATCGGTCTCAACAAACACACCGCAAAAAGAAGGTTACATCGAATAGATCTCCACGAGAGAGGGGAGAACATTGTATTGAGATCCAAAAAGAGAGGAGAAGCCATCTAGCTAATAACTATGGACCCGAAGGTCTGAGGTAAACTACTCACACTTCATCGGAGGGGCTATGGCGTTGATGTAGAAGCCCTCCGTGATTGATACGCCTTCCAGCGGAGCTCCGGAACAGGCCCCAAGATGGGATCTCATGGATACAGAAAGTTGCGGCGGTGGAATTAGGTTTTTGGCTCCGTATCTGATCGTTTGGGGGTACGTAGGTATATATAGGAGGAAGGAGTACGTCGGTGGAGCAACAGGGGGCCCACGATGGTGGGGGCGTGCCCTAGGGGGTGGGCGCGCCCCCATACCTCGTGGCCTCCTCTTTTGTGCCTTGACATAGGGTCCAAGTCTCCCTGATCATGTTCAGTGAGAAAATCATGTTCCCGAAGGTTTCATTCCGTTTGGACTCCGTTTGATATTCCTTTTCTGCGAAACTCTGAAATAGGCAAAAAAAAACAACAATTCTGGGCTCGGCCTCCAGTTAATAGGCTAGTCCCAAAAGTAATATAGAAGTGGATAATAAAGCCCAATAATGTCCAAAACAGTAGATAATATAGCATGGAGCAATCAAAAATTATAGATACGTTGGAGACGTATCAGCGGGCACCTGCGTGGCAACATGCAGCTCCCAGGCCAACTCATCAGGCGCCTGCGTGGCGGCATGCAGATCTTCGTGAAGGCTCCACCACCGTGCCACCTCAAAAGGTATGTTCCAATCAGGTGGCTGAATGATAGGTGCAGAGATCAATGCTTTCTTAAGTATTTCAAATGCTTCTACACGATCATCATCAAAGAAAAATGGTATATCTTTCTGTAATAAATTAGTCAGAGGCCGAGAAATTTTTGAGAAGTCCTTAATGAACCTCCTATAAAAACCGGCATGACCAAGGAAACTTCTTATACCTTTGATGTCCTTGGGACATGGCATCTTTTCAATAGCATCAACCTTAGCTTTATCAACTTCAATACCTCTTTCAGAATTTTATGCCCCAAGACAATACCTTCATCAACCATAAAGTGGCACTTTTCCCAATTCAAGACAAGATTAGTTTCTTCACATCTCTGCAAAACTCGATCAAGGTTGCTCAAGCAATCATCAAAAGAGGATCCATAAACGGAGAAATCGTCCATGAAAACCTCACAAATCTTTTCACAGAAGTCAGAGAATATAGCCATCATGCATCTTTGAAAGGTAGCAGGTGCATTACATAAACCAAAAGGCATACGTCTATAAGCAAAAGTACCGAAAGGGCAAGTAAAAATGGTCTTAGCTTGATCATCAGCTGACACATGTATTTGAGAGAAACCAGAATAACCATCTAGAATGCAAAAATGTGTATGTTTGGGTAATCTTTCTAGCATTTGATCGATAAAAGGTAAGGGGTAATGATCTTTTTTAGTAGCTTTATTTAATTTGCGAAAATCAATTACCATCCTATAACCTGTAATAATTCTTTGCGAAATCAATTCTTCTTTATCATTAGGAACGACAGTAATACCTCCCTTCTTAGGGACACAATGGACAGGACTTACCCACTGACTATCAGCAATGGGATAAATTATACCTGCCTCAAGGAGCTTTAGTATTTCTTTCCTTAACACTTCTTTCATTTTAGGATTCAGCCGTCGTTGATGATCGATAACTGGTTTGGCATCTTCTTCCAAATTTATTTTATGTTGACATAGAGTGGGACTAATGGCCTTAAGATCATCAAGAGTATATCCAATAGCAGCACGGTGCTTCTTCAGAGTTTTCAATAATTTTTATTCCTCCTTCTCTGAAAGGTTAGCACTAATAATAATAGGATATATCTTCTTTTCATCAAGATAAGCATATTTAAGAGTATCAGGCAATGGTTTAAGCTCAAACACGAGATCACCCTTGGGTGGAGGAGGATCCCCTAAGATTTCAACAGGCAACTTATTTTTCAGAATAGGTCCTTGTTTAAAGAACACTTCATCTATTTCCCTTCTTTCATTCATAAACATATCATTTTCATGGTCTAGCAAATATTGTTCTAAAGGATCACTAGGAGGCATGACAATAGAAGCAAGACCAATAATTTCATCTTTACTAGGCAATTCCTCTTCACGGTGTTGTCTACGAAACTTAGAGAAATTAAACTCATGAGACATATCACCTAGACCAATAGTAACAACATCTTTTTCGCAGTCTATCTTAGCATTAACAGTGTTCAAGAAGGGTCGACCAAATATAATGGGACAAAAGCTATCTTGTGGGGAACCAAGAATAAGAAAATCAGAAGGATATTTAGTTTTCCCACACAAGACTTCAACATCTCTAACAATTCCCATTGGTGAAATAGTATCTCTATTAGCAAGTTTAATTGTAACATCAATTTCTTCTAACTCAGCAGGTGCAATATCATGCATATTTTATTTGTATAAGTCAATAGGTATTGTACTAGCACTAGCACCCATGTCACATAAGCCATGATAACAATGATCTCCTATTTTAACAGAAATAACAGGCATGCCTACCAAAGGTCTGTGTTTATCTTTAGCACAAGGTTTAGCAATTCTAGCAGTTTCATCATAGAAATAAATAACATGCCCATCAATATTATCAGCCAAGAGATCTTTAACAATAGCAATATTAGGTTCAAATTTAACTTGCTCAGGAGGTGTATAAGTTCTAATATTGCTTTTATGAACCACAGGTGAAGCTTTAGCATGATCCTTTATTCTAACAGGGAAAAGTGGTTTCGCAACATAAGCAGTAGGAACAATAGGATCATTATAAGTGATAGTCTTTTCTTCAACTTTAATAGGTGCAGCTACTTTTACTTCTATGGGATATTTAAACCACTTCTCCTTAGGGAGATCAACATGAGTAGAAAAAGATTCATAGAAAGAAGCTACTATCTCAGAGTCAAGTCCATATTTAGGGCTAAATTTATGGAAAACATCGGTATCCATAAAAGATTTAACACAATCAAACTTAGGTGTCATACCTGACTCCTTACCTTTGTCGAGGTCCCAATCTTCAGAGTTGCGTTTAATTCTTTCCAATAAATCCCATTTGAATTCAATAGTCTTCATCATAAAAGAGCCAGCACAAGAAGTATCGAGCATGGTGCGATTGTTATTAGAAAGCCGAGCATAAAAATTTTGAATAATCATTTCTCTTGAGAGCTCATGATTGGGGCATGAATATAACATTGATTTAAGCCTTCCCCAAGCTTGAGTGATGCTTTCTCCTTTGCGAGGCCAAAAATTATATATATAATTACACTCACGATGAACAAAATGCATAGGATAAAACTTCTGATGAAATTCCAATTTCAATCGTTTATAGTTCCATGATCCCATATCATCACATAGCCTATACCATGTCAGTGCATCTCCCTTCAAAGATAAAGGGAAGACCTTCTTCTTAATAACATCATCGGGCATACCTGCAAGCTTAAATAATCCACAAACCTCATCCACATAGATTAGGTGCTCATCAGGATGTAATGTTTCATCTCCTGCAAAAGGATTAGCTAGCAGTTTTTCTACCATACCCGAAGGAATTTCAAAGTAGACATTTTCATTTTCAGTAGGTTCAGTAGGTTGAGGAGAAACTATTTGCTCTATTGGTCGGGGTGAAGATACCACGAACAAGCCCCTCAAAGGATTACTTTCCATAGTAACAAGTGACAGTAAATTTCAGCACACTATATAAATTTTTCCTTACCAAATTCCACCTACCAAACGCGCTTCACTCCCCGGCAACGGCACCAGAAAAGAGTCTTGATGACCCACAAGTATAGGGGATCTATCGTAGTCCTTTCGATAAGTAAGAGTGTCGAACCCAACGAGGAGCAGAAGGAAATGATAAGCGGTTTTCAGCAAGGTATTCTCTGCAAGCACTGAAATTATAGGTAACAGATAGTTTTGTGATAAGATAGTTTGTAACGAGCAACAAGTAACAAAAGTAAATAAAGTGCAGCAAGGTGGCCCAATCCTTTTTGTAGCAAAGGACAAGCCTGGACAAACTCTTATATAGAGAAAATCGCTCCCGAGGACACATGGGAATTATCATCAAGCTAGTTTTCATCACATTCATATGATTCGCGTTCGGTACTTTGATAATTTGATATGTGGGTGGACCGGTGCTTGGGTGCTATCCTTACTTGGACAAGCACCCCACTTATGATTAACCCCTATTGCAAGCATATGCAACTACAAAAATAAGTATTAAGGTAAACCTAACCATAGCATGAAACATATGGATCCAAATCAGCCCCTTACGAAGCAATGCATAAACTAGGGTTTAAGCTTCTGTCACTCTAGCAACCCATCATCTACTTATTACTTCCCAATGCCTTCCTCTAGGCCCAAATAATGGTGAAGTGTCATGTAGTCGACGTTCACATAACACCACTAGAGGAGAGACAACATACATCTCATCAAAATATCGAACGAATACCAAATTCACATGACTACTAATAGAAAGACTTCTCCCATGTCCTCAGGAACAAACGTAACTACTCACAAAGAATATTCATGTTCATAATCAGAGGAGTATTAATACGCAAATATGATTTGAACATATGATCTTCCACCAAATAAACCAACTAGCATCAACTACAAGGAGTAATCAACACTACTTGCAACCTACAGGTAGCAATCCCAGACTTAGAGACAAGAATTGGATACAAGAGATGAACTAGGGTTTGAGAGGAGATGGTGCTGGTGAAGATGTTGATGGAGATTGGCCCCCTCCCGATGAGAGGAGCGTTGGTGATGACGATGGCGATGATTTCCCCCTCCCGGAGGGAAGTGTCCCCGGTAGAACAGCTCCGCCAGAGCCCTAGATTGGTTCCGCCAAGGTTCCGCCTCGTGGCGGCGGAGTCTCGTCCCGAAAGCTTGCTTCTGATTTTTCTTCGGACGAAAGACTTCATATAGAAGAAGATGGATACCGGAGGGCCACCAGGGGGCCCACAAGGCAGGGGGCATGCCTAGGGGATAGGGCGTGCCCCCCACCCTCGCAACCAGGGTGTGGGCCCCCTCTGGTATTTCTTCCGCTCAATATTTTTATTATTTCCAAAAATAACTTTTGTGGAGTTTCAGGACTTTTGGAGTTGTGCAGAATAGGTCTCTAATATTTGCTCCTTTTCCAGCCCTGAATTCTAGCTGCCGGCATTCTCCCTCTTCATGTAAACCTTGTAAAATAAGAGAGAATAGGCATAAGTATTGTGACATAATGTGTAATAACAGCCCATAATGCAATAAATATTGATATAAAAGCATGATGCAAAATGGATGTATCAATCATGACGGTGCTTTGGAGATGGAGATCAAAGGCACAAGATGATGATGGCCATATCATATCACTTATATTGATTGCATGTGATGTTTATCTTTTATGCATCTTATTTTGCTTAGATCGACGGTAGCATTATAAGATGATCTCTCACTAAATTTCAAGGTATAAGTGTTCTCCCTGAGTATGCACCGTTGCGAAAGTTCATCGTGCCGAGACACCACGTGATGATCGGGTGTGATAAGCTCTACGTTCACATACAATGGGTGCATGCCAGTTTTGCACATGTAGAATACTCAGGTTAAACTTGACGAGCCTAGCATATGCAAATATGGCCTTGGAACACTGAGACCGAAAAGTCGAGCGTGAATCATATAGTAGATATGATCAACATAGTGGTGTTCACCATCGAAAACTACTCCATCTCACGTGATGATCGAACATGGTTTAGTTGATATGGATCACGTGATCACTTAGATGATTAGAGGGATGTCTGTCTAAATGGGAGTTCTTAAGTAATATGATTAATTGAACTTTAATTTATCATGATCTTAGTACCTGATAGTATTTTGCATGTCTATGTTGTTGTAGATAGATGGCCTGTGCTGTTGTTCCATTGAATTTTAATGCGTTCCTTGAGAAAGCAAAGTTGAAAGATGATGGTAGCAATTACACAGACTGAGTTTGTAACTTGAGGATTATCCTCATTGCTGCACAGAAGAATTACGTCCTGGAAGCACCACTAGGTGCCAAACCCGTTGCAGGAGCAACGCCAGATGTTATGAACGTCTAGCAGAGCAAAGCTGATGACTACTCAATTTTTCAGTGTGCCATGCTTTACGGCTTAGAACCGGGACTTCAACGACGTTTTGAACATCATGGAGCATATGAGATGTTTCAGGAGCTGAAGTTAATATTTCAAGCAAATGCCCGGATTGAGAGATATGAAGTCTTCAATAAGTTCTACAGCTGCAAGATGGAGGAGAATAGTTCTGTCAATGAGCATATACTCAAAATATCTGGGTATAACAATCACTTGATTCAACTAGGAGTTAATCTTCCGGATGATAGTGTCATTGACAGAATTCTTCAATCACTGCTACCAAGCTACAAGAACTTCGTGATGAACTATAATACGCAAGGGATGGATAAGACAATTCCCAAGCTCTTCGCGATGCTAAAGGTTGCGGAGGTAGAAATCAAGAAGGAGCATCAAGTGTTGATGGTCAACAAGACCACCAATTTCAAGAAAAAGGGTAAAGGGAAGAAGGGGAACTTCAAGAAGAACGGCAAGCAAGTTGCTGCTCAAGTGAAGAAGCCCAATTCTGGACCTAAGCCTGAGGCTGAGTGCTTCTACTGCAAAGGGAC
The DNA here is from genome assembly GCF_002162155.2 of Triticum dicoccoides. Lineage (NCBI taxonomy): Eukaryota > Viridiplantae > Streptophyta > Magnoliopsida > Poales > Poaceae > Triticum > Triticum dicoccoides. The sequence goes on along the minus strand of NC_041380.1, from coordinate 441,216,590 downwards.
TGGTCACTGGAAGCGGAACTGCCCCAAGTATTTGGCAGATAAGAAGGATGGCAAGGTGAACAAAGGTATATGTGATATACATGTTATTGATGTGTACCTTACTAATGCTCATAGTAGCACCTGGGTATTTGATACTGGTTCTGTTGCTAATATTTGCAACTCGAAACAGGGACTACGGATTAAGCGAAGATTGGCTAAGGACGAGGTGACGATGCGCGTGGGAAATGGTTCCAAAGTCGATGTGATCGCAGTCGGCACATGTTGGGGATATTACTGCTGGACATAAACCAGTCGGGAGTGGCCGGATTAGCTTTATGAAGGCCCAAGGCCCAAAGGCGAGTTAAGGCCTGTAGATGTAAACCGACTTTCTCATGTAACTTGTATTGTAAGTAGAAGGAATAGAGACCGAGCCGGACACATTTATGATCCGGCCTTGGGACTCTATAAACCGGCGGACGTCAACCTGTGTATATAAAGGGACGACCCGGCAGCGGTTTAGGGACGACAGACAACAAATTGAGAGCCAGGCAAAGCGGATTCGCTCCTTGGTGATCAAAACCCTAGAAATACCAATCACAACTAGGCGTAGGCTTTTACCTTCATCGAAGGGGCCGAACTAGTATAAAACCCCTCGTGTCCCCTTGTCCGGTTTAACCCCTTTAATCTAACCCGTAGCGATGGCTCCACGACTAAGTCATTTCACGAGGACATCTTCCGTGACAAACCCACGACAGTTGGCGCCACCGTGGGGCTATCACATGACGGTTTCAAGTTCTTGAAGGGCAGCTTTGATGGACTCAAGGGATACGCTGTGGGCAGGATGACAAAGAGTCATCGCGGCAAGCTCTACATCTACGATGCAGGATGGGGCCCCGAGGCCAGTTCAATCGAATACGGGTACCACGTCCCCTTTGGCGGGATTCACGTCTTCATCGGCAAGAACGGCAAACCGGGCCCTGAGACGGACACCTGCACCGACATCATCGAGACAGCTCAGCATGCAAGCCCTTCCCCGGTTCAGCCCATGGCGAGGCATGTTTTCATAGGTGTCATCCATGGAGCAGAATATGAGGATGGACCGACATCTGATGGAGAAACCGTTGTCTGCTCCGACGATGAGTCTTCTGGAGAAACCGAATCGCTATATCAGTTGCAGGACGGCCGGATTAGCGGAGGTTCCGAGGGCAACAGTATTCCGGACTCCCTTGATCTGCCAAACCAGGTCGCTATCTTCATGGCCGGTACACAATCAGCACCCCACTCATCAACCGCCGCAGCAATGCTCTCTGGTTCAGCAACAGCCACGCCGGCGGGAGCAGGGGGCTCTGCGCCACCTCCGGCTCAAGTTCTGTCTGACTTGTTTGACGCTTTGGCAACATTGATGGCCGCAGAGGTGGACGCAGCAGCCCGGGATCATCACAATGCGGAGATCGCAAAGGTGAAAGATCAGATAACTCAGGCTAAAGCGGACCTAGCAACAGAGAACGCTAAGATGGCTACAGAACGGGCCGAGTTGGAAGCTCAAGCCTACCGGCTTAGGATGGATCAGAATGCCTTAGAGGATGTCATGAGAAGAAGATACCCATCGCATCTCCCACCGAGTTATGAGCCAAGAAATCTCTTCAACACACCAGGAGCAGGAACTAGTAACCAGCCAGTATTAAACCGGACGAAGGCGCCGGGAACAGGAGTGCCGGTTTAGCCACGCACGATGGACCCGCCTCGTCAGAATAACATTGTGCCACAGTATGTTCCAACGCCCCCGGGGCATTACTCCAACCCGTTGGACAACATTGTGGCCGTCGCTTCATGATTGGCAGCCCTCCCAACTGACGGTGAATCACCGGTTGTGATTGAGGCATGACGGGCCAGAGAGCTCCTTCAAACAGTGTTAAACCAGCAGCAGGCTTATTCGCATAGTCATGAGAGGATTCATTCCACCCCTCCCCCCCCCGTCCGAGCCGGAGCTACAGCAGGCACGTTGAGGATGAACCGGCCGTACCAAGCAGTGCACGTCGTCGTAACTCGCCGCGAGGGCACAACCCAGCAGGTGGAGGTGCTAATGCGCAGGATGTGGTGGATCATGGTCGTGCATGTCGAGAGGCCGAGTTAGCAGCTCTGCATGGAGCCCGTCAACCTACTCCGGTTCACCCTGCCGCTTCAGTGGAGCCATGTATGGTATTCAGTTCCTTAGGGGTGCCGTGTCTCACCACCGCTTTGCGTAATGTGCGACTGCCCATGGATTTCAAAGGCCCTCGTAAAGTACCCAATTACACCGCCAATTTGCAACCAGAGGCATGGGTTGAGAGCTACGAGATGGCAATGGAGATGTTAGATGTGGATGAAGCAGTATGTGCTAAATACTTCACCATGATGTTGGAAGGGACAACTCGTACTTGGTTGAAGAGCTTACCAACTAACTCTGTCGGATCATGGGCCGAATTGAAGCACCAATTTATCTAGAACTTTAAGGATACTTGTAAGTAGCCTATGTCAATTGTGGACCTGGCGGCTTGTGTCCAAGAGGATGGGGAGTCTACAACCCATTGGGTGAAATGGGTCTCAGCTATTCTGCATTCATCAGATCGCATCAATGCAGATACCACAGTGCTAACGTTGGAGGGCAATTGCCATTTTCTACCGCTCAAACGGAAGTTAGGAAGGCTCAAACGTCACTGCAATGATATGTCAACGCTTATGGCTGCTTTAGTTAAGTATGCCGATTCAGATAGTACCAGAGACCCTGACTCAGAGGAGGACAAACTGGGGAAAGGGAAAAAGAACGGCAACACCAAGGGACATCAGCATAATCCGGCAAGCCATGGGAATAATGGTAAGCGCAAGGCCGACAACAGTTTGGACTTTGTGGCTAACACCAATGCTCAGGAGAACGGTTAGCACCGTAAGGGCAAGCAACCCCAGAGGGGCGGAGGTTCAGGCCCCAATTTGGAGCGCCTGTTAAATCAACCTTGTCCAAAGCATGGATCAAAGGAGAAGCCATCATTGCATCTTTGGAAGGACTGTTATATCATGTGAGAGTTCAAGAACTCCAATATGTTTCAGTATGATAATGGCCCGCCTGGCGGTTCAGGAGGTGGTTTCCACGGGCCGGGTTACGGAGGCGGCAGCTCCGGTTCAGGATTTCTGGGCAATCAAACCAGACGCAGCAATCAAGGGAACCAGGGCAACCAGGGAGGTTACAACCATCAGGGGAACCAGCAGCAGTAGCAGTCAGGTTATCAGAGCAATCCGAAGCAGTTAAATAGTGGGCAGTATCATGTCTTCACCACTAGCTTGTGCAAACGTGATCAGAAGCTTCACAAGAGGGCTGTGAACTCTGTTGAACCGACCGTGCCTCAGTATTTGCACTGGTCTGAGCAACCCATTTTATGGAGTAGAGAGGATCACCCGCCTCGGGTTGACAATCCGGGTCATCTGGCCTTAGTGGTGGCTCCTCAAGTTGGGGGGTATAAGTTCACCAAGGTGCTCATGGATGGGGGAAGTAGTATCAACATTCTATATTATGATACATTCCATCGTATGGGGTTGACAGATTGGAATCTTAAACCGTCAAAAATCGTTTTCCATGGTGTGGTGCCCGGTAAGTCTGCATATCCAGTGGGCAAGATAGCCTTAGAGGTGGCTTTTGGAGATGATCATGATTCAAGATCAGAAACATTGACTTTTGAGGTGGTAAAAATCAAAAGTCCGTATCACGCTCTGTTTGGGCGACCGGCTTACGCTAAGTTCATGGCGAGGCCGTGTTATGTTCATCTGCAGCTTAAAATGCCAGGTCATAAGGGGACCATCACAGTACATGGGAGCAGGAAGATCGCTTTGGAATGTGAGGAAGGTGATGCGGCTTATGCTGAGTCGGTTTGTGCCATGAAGGAGCTGAAGTTTTACTAAGACAAGGTTGATCTGGCAGATATTACTTCTTTGAAAAAAGCCAACTACGAAACACGATCCGGCATTGAAATTTAAATCGGCCACAGATACTAAGATGGTTGATTTTGTTCCTGGTGATTCATCCAAGCAGTTCAGCATCAGTGCTAACCTGGATCCCAAATAGGAAAGCACGCTCATCGAGTTCATCCGTGAGAACCGGGACATCTTTGCATGGAAGCCTTCTGACATGCCAGGTGTACCGAGGGAACTCGCTGAGCACACACTTAAAATTGATCCTAAGTTTAAAGCGGTATGGTAGTTTCTCTGCCGCTTCAATGAAGAAAGGCGCAAGGCTATTGGTGAAGAGGTAGCTCGGTTGTTGGCCGCATGGTTTATCATGGAGGTCCTTCACCCGGAGTGGTTGGCTAATCCGGTGCTGGTTCTCAAGAAAAACGGCACTTGGCGTATGTGTGTAGATTACACGGACTTGAACAAGGCTTGCCCAGCATATCCCTTTGCCCTCCCTCGTATTGATCAGATTATTGATGCTATGGCGGGTTGTGACCATTTGTGTTTTTTGGACGCTTATTCTGGTTATCATCAGATCAAAATGGCAGTTAAGGACCAGGAGAAGACAGCTTTTATAACTCCCTTTGGAGCCTTCTGCTATGTATCCATTCCCTTTGGGCTCAAGAGTGCCTAGGCGACTTATCAACACTGCGTTCAGAATTGTCTTCATAAGCAGACTGGGCGCAATGTTCATGCATATGTGGATGATATTGTGATAAAGTCCAGGAAGGAGGAAACATTGATAGATGATCTAAGACAAACCTTTGACAACCTCCGGGTTTATAAGATGATGCTCAATCCGGACAAATGTGTCTTTGGTGTCCCGGCAGGCAAACTCTTAGGTTTTCTGGTGTCAAACAGGGACATTGAGGCTAATCCGGAAAAAAATCAGCAATTACATCTTTGGCTAAACCGGCGTGTATCAATGACGTTCAACGTTTGGCCGGCCGGATTGCGGATTTGAGCCGTTTTATCAGTCGTCTCGGGGAGAAGGCTATCCCTTTATACCAGATGCTAAAGAAAACAGACGATTTTGTCTGGAGCGAGGCGGCTGATAAAGCGTTTGAGGGTCTGAAGAGGCAGTTAGCTGAACCGCATGTGCTTGCAGCTCCGATCGATAAAGAGCCTTTATTGCTGTATGTGGCTGCTAATGCCTGAGCTATTAGCGTGGCTATTGTGGTGGAGCGCAAGGAAGCTGGAAAGGAATATCTGGTTCAACGGTCGGTTTATTATATCAATGAGGTGCTCATTGAATCAAAGCAGAGGTATCCACATTGGCAGAAGCTGGTGTATGGAGTGTTTATGGCAAGCCGGAAGCTCAAACATTATTTTCAGGGTCATCCTATCACAGTGGTCAGTTCAGCCCCTCTGGGAGATATCATTCAAAAGAGAGAAGCAACTGGCCGAATTGCCAAGTGGGCTATTGAGCTTGGACCTCACGGGCTCAAATACACACCTCGCACAACAATTAAATCCCAAGCACTCGTGGACTTCATCAATGATTGGACAGATTTGCAAGCACCAGAGGAAAAGCCAGATAACACGTATTGGACTATTCACTTTGATGGATCCTGACAGTTGGAGAGCTCGGGGGCTGGAGTCATACTAACTTCCCCACAAGGTGACAAGTTTTGTTATGTCCTCCGTTTAACGTTCCCTTGTACTAACAATGCAGCTGAATACGAGGCCTTACTCCATAGTCTTCGAATGGCAAAGGAGATGAACTTAAGCCAGGATAAGTGCTTTGGTAACTCGGATCTAGTAGCTCAACAGGTGTCTGACACTTGGGATTCCAAAGACCCACTCATGGCTGCATACCAACGAGAGGTAGACATGGTGGCTGGCCACTTCAAGGGTTATCAAGTTGACCATATAGACCGGCGAAGGAATGAAGAGGCGGATGCTTTAAGCCACCTTGGCTCTCAGCGTAAACCGGTCCCACCAAATGTCCTCCTTGATGTACTGCATAATCCGTCAGTCAAGGTACCAACAGAGGAGGAGTTGACTATTCCTGATCCAGAGGCTCAATTGGTGGCGGCTTTGCATGTCGTACCGGATTGGACAATCCCATACCTGGCTTACATGAACTGGGGTGAGTTACCGGAGGATGAAACCTCGGCCCGGCAGGTAATCTGGCGTTCCAAATACATGACCATAATCAACGGGGAGTTACATCGTTACAGCATCACAGGGGCAATTCAGTGTTGTGTTTCTCCTCAAGAGGGTTGTGAGATTTTGCGAGAAATCCATGAAGGGGATTGTCATCACCACGCCAGTTCAAAGTCTTTGGTAGCTAAAGCTTTTTGCCATGGTTTCTATTGGTTAACATCTCACGCTGATGCGGAGGATTTAGTCAAAAGATGTGATGGTTGTCAAAAATTCGCACGCCGTGCTCATATTCTGGCTCACGAGTTGAGGATGATTCCAATAACTTGGCCGTTTGCGACTTGGGTGCTCGATATGGTTGGACCCTTTAAGAGATCCAAGGATAAAAAGACCCACTTGTTAGTGGCAGTTGACAAGTTCACCAAATGGGTGGAAGCAAAGCCAGTCAGTAAGTGTGATGCGGCCACGGCGGTTCAGTTCATTAAAAAGGTGATATTCCGGTTTGGCTTTCCACACAGTATTATAACTGATAATGGTACTAATCTGTCAAAGGGAGAGATGGAGGAATTTTGCCAACGTGAGCACATCCGGCTTGATATAGCATCGGTGGCTCACCCCCAATCTAATGGTCAAGCGGAGAGGGCAAATCAAGAAATTTTGAGAGGTATTAAACCCCGGCTTATGGTTCCTTTAAAGCGGACACCGGGTTGTTGGGTGGAGGAGTTACCTTCTGTGTTATGGAGCATCAACACCATGCCTAATAGATCTAAGGGTTACACGCCTTTCTTCATGGTTTATGGAGCAGAGGCGGTTCTTCCTAGTGACATCCGTCACGACTCACCCCGTGTGGCAGCTTATGTTGAAGCTGATAATGAGAAGGCACATCAGGATTCACTGGACTTGTTAGATGAGGAGCGTGATCTCGCAGCAGCACGTTTGGCGATCTATCAACAAGATCTCTGACGTTATCACAGCTGCCGGGTTAAGACTATAACTTTTCAAGAGGGCGATCTGGTGCTTCGGCTCATCCAGGATCAGACTGATATGCGCAAGTTGTCCCCACCTTGGGAAGGACCTTTTGTAGTCAGCAAGAATCTGCAGAACGGGTCATATTACCTCATTGATGTTCGAGAGCACAAAGACTCACGTAAATCGGAGGAGGAGACCAAGCGGCCGTGGAATATAGCTCTTCTTCAGCCTTACTATACTTGAGCCACAGGCTCCTCTTATGTACATATTTATGACAATGTATATATTATATAATAAACCAGAGCCTCGACCAAGCAGGGTCTCTATTCTTTTTACATCATGTGTGAGCCTACAAGAGCTTCTATTGTCAAAACGGAGTTTTGTTAAACCGGCCTATATGGCCACACGGAGATAAAGACAATCACTAGGGGGCTTGGTCGTATCCGAACCATAGCTACACCTCTTGATCGGTTTAAAACCACAAAGGGATATCACTAGGGGGCTTGGTTGTTTTCACACCATAGCTACACCTTTTGATAGGCTTTAAGCCAAAAGGAAATTATATGGAGCCAAAGAGAGTCGGTTGCATTAAGCACAACCCAAACATAAGTAACCACCGAGCACAACTCACATATTACCTGGGGGCCCTTTGCTTCTCAAAGAACAATGAGTTTGAACCCTTGTAATAGGCTATCAAGCCAGGCTTGGAAGCCAGGTGTATTCACCTAAAACCCTGGGTTATCTTGCCTCTTTAAGTAAGCCACTCCATCTAGGTAAACCTGGTATGACCCATCGAACGTTTGACAAGTCAATCCCATGGACCCTGAACTTGTCAAAGTTAAATTGGTGATTGGTTAAAGATTGAGGTCCATCTTAAAAGGCTTTGCAAAATGGTTTAACTCAGCGGCCTGACAGCCCATGAAAAGCCTCGATTTAGGGCCTGGCGGCCCGTGAAAAGCCTTGCATATTTCTTTTGTTTTTGCTATTTTTATGATAAGGGATTTATGAATATTTTTCTGACAAACCGGTGTTCATTACAACCCGGCTTGACTATCAGCGCTTAGTTGCCAGTACATGATCAGATTCTAAACCGGTAGCGAACTGCTCCGGTCTGGTTTTGACTAGATGTCACCAGCCTTATACGAACAAATCAATGGCTTTTTAGCCCAATATGATTTCTACATGAAACGGCAAGAAGACCAGGAGTTATCAACACTCCGGATTGTTGTTTTCACCTCTACCATACAAGCAGTTGGTCAAATAACGAGGTATGTCGCAGATATTATTTATTTTATCTGATTAATACAAACTTTGATTATTCATCCAAGTCCTGTATATTTTTGGGCATCATGACCCGTCCAGTGGTAAACCACTAGGACACTTTCAAGTTCTTGTATCCAGGAACACAAATCATTATGGACTATGCATAAATAGATCCCAAAAGTGAAACAAGTTTTCCAAATATCAAGCAACATAAACATGCTCGATGGCATGACAGATATTGGTGTTTTTGCTATCCTATTACAAGAAGCCTCAAAATGGCTCCAATTGAATAATTGTTTCAAGCAGTGGCACACAGTAGCTCGTAAACCGGCTGCCGGTTTAGGATGCTTCGTCGGGACAGCTTGACGATTGAGGGTCATTTGGTGCAATCACCTCTTCTTCATCCCTCCCCAGACGCTGGAAATCAACCGTTGACCAATCGATTCTGGTTAAAGCTTGAAACATGGCTTCTTCATGGATAAGGCTGGAGGGGTTAATGTCAGGAGCGTAAGTATGCTTCCGGATTAGAGGCACAAGTTCTTCGACTTTATGGATTTTGGCAGGCTGTCTCTTCCCTTCAGCGTCGTAAGCCGGCTGGAAATGCGATAAGTCTGTGTCTTCCGCCAATTTGCTGGCTATTGGGTGCATCTCCTTTGTCATCCTTCGGAGATCATCATTGTTAAAGTTTGAACCATCCTCCTTCACACCCGGATATCCTTTAATGATGTCATCCGCTTCAAGATCCGAAATCCATGCCTTAGCCCGGATTAGTGCGGTTAGCACTCCTGCTCTTGCGGCTGCCTTCTTCAGTTCAGTAATCCGGGCCAGTAGCATGGCCAGCTTCTCAAGGGTTTCTTTTATCAGTGATGGTGTCATCTTATTGTAGGCTGCAGTGCATATAGCACGCTGGGATCCAGAGTAAATCTGTTCCATTAAGGTGTAAGCCGCTTTAAGCTTCATCCGCATATCAGTGCCCAAATGAGTAATACGAGTGCCTGTCATGGTTTAATATCAGCCAACTGGTAAATAATAAGATATCATGAATTGGAAAAACAGCATGAGGAGATACTTACCAAACACAGCGGACGTCATGGCGTCGATCTGCCGCTTGAAGCCAGTTAGTTCGTCCGCAACTGGCTTCAGGGATGCTTCTGCATCCTCGGCTCTTTTGGTTAAACCGGCCTTTTCGGTTTCCCAGTCATCGCGCTCCTTGTTAAAAGTCTCCTTTAACTTTTCCATAGCTGTCAGAGCATTGGTCAGCTCCTCCTTGGCTTTCGAAGCCTCTGCTTGTTGGGACTTCACGTTCTCTTGAAGATCAGCGGTTCGAGCATCCCTATTACTTAACTCGGCCTGCAACAGCGAAAATATGTCAAGAACAGGATATGTATTTTCTAAGTACTAAGCGTATAACAAGTTATGCACTTCGTACTTGGGGGCTAATGCCTATTTGCTCTATTATCAACAAATCTTTTACAAGTCTCAAGTACAATGCAAGCATTATCCTTAACACTTGGGGGCTAATGTACATCTGTTCAAAACTGACGCATGGATTCAAGACTCGGATTGCCTCTCAAAGCTAAACCGGCCCTTGGGGGCTACACTGATGAAAGCTACGTAACTATATTGATAAAGTATCAGTTTTGTTTTTGCTAAGGACCTGGCATATTAAGGATCAGCATGTAAGGATTAAGGTATTACAAAGTCCTGGTTTAAGATTAACATCATAAAATGGCCCTTGGGGGCTACTTGGGATGATGTTTCGACTTTGGAATCAAGAGATAAAGGGAGATGAAAATACCTCATAGCGTTCCTTCATCAGATTCACCAAATCGGCCTCATAATCACGGTTTGAGTGCAGACGGTTTAAAAAACCGGAGTGGAGTTCTTCAGTGCCTAGATGAGCATAACTTGACAAATCAGTGCTCCACTTACCCTTCTCCATGGCAGCACGATCTTCTTTGGCGCTATGTTTGGCCAAGATTACAGGATGGCCAGGAGAGCTGTGTCCCATGCTAGTAATGATAACATCATCTCCTTGGCCTCCAGTAGTTTTTGTGGGCGATGATGGAGTGTCAGTAGCTCTCACCGGACTAGCCCGAATTGAAGCTGTCGGTTCAGTGTCAGGCACAGCAGTGTCAGCTTCCGGTTGTTCATCAATATTCTGGTCTTGAAGGGGTGGCTCATCAAAGGTATCTTCAGGATGGGGACCCTCCGGTTCATGAGTTTGGTCCGGTTCACATGTTTGCCCTTGTTCAAAAACCACTTGGTCTTCCAACGGATTGTTGACCCGAGCTTTCTTGTTGGGTATGGCTTTGGCTCTGCAAACAAAAATAAAAGAGGTTTAGCGTCTTATTCAAGATGTGCAACACATTTAAAAAAAGAGTTTGAATGCTTACCCAGCTACAGTTTTCAGAGGAGGGAGTTGGGTCGCGGTTGACTCGCCAGAGGATGAGGGGGTGTCACCTGATAAATTGAATCAGACAGATTAAGAGGTTGTCGGAAATACTGGAACATCCCAAATTTTCAATTTGGAATGTTATACATTAGATCATCAATGCATATCATATTTTATTTTGCTTTTGGTTTGATCCTAGAAATTTCTACGCAACTCAAGGACCCACGGAGAGAGTTGGGAAATTCTTTATTTTCATATTTGAGTTTTCTCAAATTTTAAGAATAAGATCATTTGATTTTTATTATTTTATCATCAATTATTTCTATTACAAAATTATGAGAGAGGGAATAAAATGACTTTCCCAAAATAAAGAAATATTGAGGATTTAATAATAAAATCAAATAATATTTTATTTCGGAGTTTTTCGATATTTATTTGAATTTAGGAAAAATGTGCGTTTTTCAAAATTGCATTTAGGCCCCAAATAAATGTTCACCTTGTGCGGCTTGATTTTAGAAGCCCGGGAAAATTTATTTTGGGATTTTTGGAGTCCGTTTATTATTTCTTTTTATTTTTCTTCCGCGTGTAATTATTTAAAAAAAATCGCACCGACCTACGGGCCGTGTCCGACCGGGACTCCGGCCCGACTAGCCTTTATAAGCCGGCCCACCCCCGGGTCGAAACCCTAGCATCGAGCCGCCCCAGCCCCGCCCGAGCCGCTGTCGCGCCGCCGCCCGCCGCCGCCGCCCGTTGCCGTCGCCTCGCCGGACGCCGCCGCCTCGCCGACCCGCCGCCCGAGGTCGCCTCGAAATCCGTGCCGCTATTTTTTTCTTCGAAAAACCGTTCAGTTTTTCGTCGGTTTTTTTGTTTCGGTTTTTTTAATAGATCAATTTTGCCGATTTATTTATTTAGTGAGCGTTCGCCCGTTCGTTCGTTCTAGCGAACGTTCGTCGTTTTTCTTTATCTCGGATTAAATTCGCGATTTTTCTGATCGCGATTTCTGATCCGATTTTCGTTTTAGTATAACTTTTCGCTCGTTTATCGGAATCAGGCGATTCAAGGGCCTGGAGTTTCGTCTCGAAACCCTCTATCCGTTTAACCAACTTAAACAAGTTTTTGCTACTCTAAAATTTGACTTAGATCCAGATTAGTAGAATGAAGTGGTTTTCTTTCGCCGTTTGACTTTCGTTGCTTCGTTCGATTTGATTCTTTTTGCAAACTGGAGTTCTTAAGTTGAACCTTCTGGTTAGATCTCTTATTCGAATTTTACCTATGCATTAGATGAGTACTTATTGTGTGCTTGTTTGTTTGTGATAGAATACCCGGAGTGCGCCGCTTGTTACTTCGAATCGCTAGGTTTCGCGGATCATCAGCAAGGCAAGTAACACTTTGATCATACCTTTTCTACTACCCAGTTTTATTGCATTAGATCAATCCTCACACATTGCATGATTAGGATCTAATTAAATTGTTGGTTTGGGGAGTAGTTGAGGTAGAACCTATTACATGTTTATTATCAAACCTTTGAGAGTTACTTCTACATTTGCTTACTGTGCCATGCTATGCTAGTAGACGTGGATTGGGTGAGTGATATCCATGACAGATGTGAGTATGGTTAATTAATGGTTTATCTAAGGTGGCAACTTAAACACACATCTGGGTGGATTGAGGTACCTGGGTATTCCAGGATTGCCTGTTTTCTTTTGGACCGCCACCCAGGCTCAAAGGGATCATGAGATTATTCATGCTAGAAACTTATGTGTGCAGCCACAAGCTATTATGGGCTCTAGCATAGTTGATTAAGTCGTGCGAACTCTTATAGTGGTAGACTAGCAGATGTAGGGGATGTAGGTGGTACGGTCTACCCAATCATAAGGTGCTAGCGCTTCTGAAAGACTATGTCTCGGCCATCCGTCTTCTCAAACACCATGTAGTGCGAGAAACCAAACGGAGGCGATCGAGTCTTGTGGGGAAAAGTGCGCAAACCTCTGCAGAGTGTATTAAACTAATCATGGTTAGCCGTGTCCCCGTTTATGGACATCTTGAGTATCTAGTGCCTGGATTATCATGTGAATCTCAACATGTTACTTTAAATTAATTTTGTTGGGTTTTGATAATGATGATGTTTAATTGGGATTGAGGATGCTGTCAACCATTCTCAATGTTTAACAACTACCATGATAGTTAAATAAATTTTATTCCTTTGTAGTAGGGAAAAATTGGCTTTATGCAAAACTGTAACCATAGAGCTTTACACCAGCCAAATATGCATATAGTATAGCTGTTTCATTCCATTACTCTCTATGTGTTACTTTGCCAGCATATCCATGTGCTGACCTGTTTCGGGCTGCAACGTTAATGTTGCAGACTTTTCAAACGATGATTAAGGAGTTTTTAGGTCGTGGTTCTATACTTAGTGATGCCGTTGGAGTTGATGGACTCACTTATCTTCCAAGCCTTCCGTTGTTATTGTTATTAGATGGCCGTAAGCCATATTTATTGTAATAAGTTCTCTATGGAGACACTCGATGTAATAAGTGTGTGATTGCTACTCTGTTATAAATCCTCTGAGTATTGTGTGGTGTCAGCATTACTGATCCAGGGATGACACCGGAGCACAGAGATCAGACTGTTTGAGATCTGGTCGCTACAGAGATGGTATCAGAGCACACGCTGACTGTAGGACACGACCACTAAGCTAAAGACCTAGATCACTATTCACTCTCTTCTCTTCTGACCTCTCATCTTTTCTACTCTTTAGGATGGCGGATGCAAGGAACAAGTTCACACAACCGGATGACGATACACCCTTTGGACGTCACTTGCAGGAAGTCACTAGATACCTGAACATAGGAGTACCAAGCTTCATCGGAACTTACAACGCCACTTTACATGAAGAAGAGCGCTGGATGATTCAAGTTCAAGTTCCAGGAAGGACGTTCATGCCAGTCACTGAGCCCCTAGAGTTTTCTTTTGATGCACCAACTTGGAGTCTAGGAAAGAGCATGGCAGCTCACATCGCCATGGGACGCATTAGAGAAGTCTACAGCAATGATCTCAAGGATACTATCTACTAGATTTGTGGGCTCCGAGATGAGCACTGGGAGATGATCAGTACCAGAAAGGATATATCCATTGCGGCTTTTATCCAGGAATTAAACCAGCACATTCGACGACAGGAGAACCAGATGTGCGCCGACATGATAGATCTGAAGAAGGCTAAGACAAGAATCAAGGAACTGGAGGAAGAACTCAAGGCTACACATGAAGATTATGAAGAGGAAATTGAAGTATTGGTGGAGAAGAATGACGATCTGATCAAGAAGATCGGGATATTTATGGGAGGCCCTACACCAGTAGATGAAGACGAAGAACCCAAGGAGATTCGCCCGGAAGACTACATCATCATCGATGACACCGACTCGGACCTAGATGATAGCGATGATAACTATGTTGATGAAGCCGAAGCAGATATCATGGAGTCTGCAACCGAAGAATATATCTAGTAGACCACCTCATCAGTAGTAGTAGTCCACCATGTAAATACAGTAGTCCGAGCACTTTTGCGATAGTGAGATCGATTGTATGCACTTGTTTGATTGAATGAAGTGAATTGTTTGCTTTTGCCTCATGTGCATATGTTGGAAATATTCCCTAGAGGCAATAATAAAAGCATTATTATTATATTTCCTTGTTCATGATAATTGTCTTTATTCATGCTATAATTGTGTTATCCGGAAATCATAATACATGTGTGAATGATAGACACCAACATGTCCCTAGTAAGCCTCTAGTTGACTAGCTCGTTGATCAACAGATAGTCATGGTTTCCTGACTATGGACATTGGATGTCATTGATAACGATATCACATCATTAGGAGAAGACCCAATCCTAAACATAGCATAAGATCGTATAGTTTGTTTGCTAGAGTTTTTCCAATGTCAAGTATCCTTTCCTTAGACCATGAGATCGTGTAACTCCCGGATACCGTAGGAGTGCTTTGGGTATACCAAACGTCACAACGTAACTGGGTGACTATAAAGGTATACTACGGGTATCTCCGAAAGTGTCTGTTGGGTTGACACGGATCAAGACTGGGATTTGTCACTCCGTATGACAGAGAGGTATCACTGGGCCCACTCGGTAATGCATCATCATAATGAGCTCAAAGTGACCAAGTGTCTGGTCACGGGATCATGCATTACGGTACGAGTAAAGTGACTTGCCGGTAACGAGATTGAACGAGGTATTGGGATACCGACGATCAGATCTCGGGCAAGTAACATACCGATTGACAAAGGGAATTGTATACGGGGTTGCTTGAATCCTTGACATCGTGGTTCATCCGATGAGATCATCGAGGAGCATGTGGGAGCCAACATGGGTATCCATATCCCACTGTTGGTTATTGACCGGAGAGCGATCTCGGTCATGTCTACATGTCTCCCGAACCCGTAGGGTCTACACACTTAAGGTTCGGTGACGCTAGGGTTGTAGGGATATGTATATGTAGTAACCCGAATGTTGTTCGGAGTCCCGGATGAGATCCCGGACATCACGAGGAGTTCCAGAATGGTCCAGAGGTAAAAAATTATATATAGGAAGTGCTATTTCGGCCATCAGGACAAGTTTCGGGGTCACCGGTATTGTACCGGGACCACCGGAAGGGTCCCGGGGGTCCACCAGGTGGGTCCACCTGCCCCGGGGGGCACATGGGCTGTAGGGGGTGTGCCTTGGCCTATATGGGCCAAGGGCACCAGCCCCAAGAGGCCCATGCGCCAAGAGATAAGGAAGGGAAGAGTCCCAAAGGGGGAAGGCACCTCCTAGGTGCCTTGGGGAGGAGGGATTCCTCCCTTGGCCGCCGCCCCCTAGGAGATTGGATCTCCTAGGGCCGGCGCCCCCCCCTAGGCTCCCTATATATAGTGGGGGAAGGAGAGCCTCTCAATCCACGCCTTTGGTGCCTCCCTCTCCCTCTCCAACACATCCTCCTCCTCCATAGTGCTTGGCGAAGCCTTGCCGGAGTACTGCAGCTCCACCACCACCACGCCTTCGTGATGCTGTTGGAGCCATCTTCCTCAACCTCTCCTTCCCTCTTGCTGGATCAAGAAGAAGGAGACGTTATGCTGACTGTACGTGTGTTGAACGCAGAGGTGCTGTCCGTTCGGCGCTAGGATCTCCGGTGATTTGGATCACGTCGAGTACGCCTTCCTCATCCCCGTTCTTTGAACGCTTCCGCGCGTGATCTACAAAGGTATGTAGATGCAATCCGATCACTCGTTGCTAGATGAACTCCTAGATGGATCTTGGTGAAACCGTAGGAAAATTTTTGTTTTCTGCAACGTTCCCCAATAGTGGCATCATGAGCTAGGTCTATGCGTAGTTCTCTTGCACGAGTAGAACACAATTTGTTGTGGGCGTTGATGTTGTCAACTTTCTTGCCGCTACTAGTCTTATCTTGCTTCAACGGTATTGTGGGATGAAGCGGCCCGGACCAACCTTACACGTACGCTTACGTGAGACAGGTTCCACCGACTAACATGCACTAGTTGCATAAGGTGGCTGGCGGGTGTCTGTCTCTCCCACTTTAATTGGAGCGGATTCGATGAAAAGGGTCCTTATGAAGGGTAAATAGAAGTTGACAAATCACGTTGTGGCTTACATGTAGGTAAGAAAACATTCTTGCTAGAACCCTATTTCAGCCACGTAAAACTTGCAACAACAATTAGAGGACGTCTAACTTGTTTTTGCAGCAAGTGCGTTGTGATATGATATGGCCAAAGTTGTGATGAATGATGAATGATATATACGTGATGTATGAGATGCTCATGCTATTGTAATAGGAATCACAACTTGCATGTCGATGAGTATGACAACCGGCAGGAGCCATAGGACTTGTCTTTATTTTTTGTATGACCTGCGTGTCATTGAGAAACGCCATGTAAATTACTTTACTTTATTGCTAAACGCATTAGCCATAGTAGTAGAAGTAATAGTTGGCGAGCAACTTCATGGAGACACGACGATGGAGATCATGATGATGGAGATCATGGTGTCATGCCGGTGACAAGATGATCATGGAGCCCCAAGATGGAGATCAAAGGAGCTATGTGATATTGGCCATATCATGTCACTATTATTATTTGATTGCATGCGATGTTTATCATCTTTTTGCATCTTGTTTACTTAGAACGACGGTAGTAAATAAGATGATCCCTCATAATAATTTCAAGAAAGTGTTCCCCCTAACTGTGCACCGTTGCGACAGTTCGTTGTTTCGAAGCACCACGTGATGATCGGGTGTGATAGATTCTAACGTTCACATACAACGGGTGTAAGACAGATTTACACATGCAAACACTTAGGTTGACTTGACGAGCCTAGCATGTACAGACATGGCCTTGGAACACAGAAGACCGAAAGGTCGAGCATGAGTCGTATAGAAGATACGATCAACATGAAGATGTTCACCGATGTTGACTAGTCCGTCTCACGTGATGATCGGACACGGCCTAGTTAACTCGGATCATGTTATACTTAGATTACAGGAGGGATGTCTATCTAAGTGGGAGTTCATTGAATAATTTGATTAGATGAACTTAATTATCATGAACTTAGTCTAAAATATTTACAATATGTCTTGTAGATCAAATGGCCAACGTAGTCCTCAACTTCAACGCGTTCCTAGAGAAAACCAAGCTGAAAGACGATGGTAGCAACTACACGGACTGGGTCCGGAACCTGAGGATAATCCTCATAGCTGCCAAGAAAGATTATGTCCTACAAGCACCGCTGGGTGACGCACCTGTTCTCCCTGCAGAACAAGATGTTATGAACGCTTGGCAGGCACGTACCGATGACTACTCCCTCGTTCAGTGCGGCATGCTTTACAGCTTAGAGCCGGGGCTCCAAAAGCGTTTTGAGAGACACGGAGCATATGAGATGTTCGAAGAGCTGAAAATGGTTTTTCAAGCTCATGCCCGGGTCGAGAGATATGAAGTCTCCGACAAGTTCTTCAGCTGTAAGATGGAGGAAAACAGTTCTGTCAGTGAGCACATACTCACTATGTCTGGGTTGCATAACCGCTTGACTCAGCTGGGAGTTAATCTCCCGGATGATGCGGTCATTAACAGAATCCTTCAGTCGCTTCCACCGAGCTACAAGAGCTTTGTGATGAACTTCAATATGCAGGGGATGGAAAAGACCATTCCTGAAGTATTTGCAATGCTGAAATCAGCAGAGGTAGAAGTCAAAAAGGAACATCAAGTGTTGATGGTGAATAAAACCACTAAGTTCAAGAAAGGCAAGGGTAAGAAAACCTTCAAGAAGGACGGTAAGGGAGTTGCCGCGCCCGGCAAGCAAGCTGCCGGGAAGAAGCCAAAGAATGGACCCAAGCCCGAGACTGAGTGCTTTTATTGCAAGGAGAGTGGTCACTGGAAGCGGAACTGCCCCAAATACTTAGCGGACAAGAAGGCCGGCAAAACGAAAGGTATCTGTGATATACATGTAATTGATGTGTACCTTACCAGTACTCGTAGTAGCTCCTGGGTATTTGATACCGGTGCAGTTGCTCACATTTGTAACTCAAAGCAGGAGCTGCGGAATAAGCGGAGACTGGTGAAGGACGAGGTGACGATGCGCGTCGGGAATGGTTCCAAGGTCGATGTGATCGCCGTCGGCATGCTGCCTCTTCATTTACCTACAGGATTAGTTTTAAACCTCAATAATTGTTATTTAGTACCATCTTTGAGCATGAACATTGTATCAGGGTCTCGTTTAATACGAGATGGCTACTCATTTAAATCCGAGAATAATGGTTGTTCTATTTATATGAGAGATATGTTTTATGGTCATGCTCCGATGGTGAATGGTTTATTCTTAATGAATCTCGAGCGTAATGCTACACATATTCATAGTGTGAGTACCAAGAGATGTAAGATTGATAATGATAGTCCCACATACTTGTGGCACTGCCGCCTTGGTCACATAGGTGTCAAACGCATGAAGAAGCTCCATGCTGATGGACTTTTAGAGTCTCTTGATTACGAATCATTTGACACGTGCGAACCATGCCTCATGGGTAAAATGACCAAGACTCCGTTCTCAGGAACAATGGAGCGAGCAACCAACTTATTGGAAATCATACATACTGATGTGTGCGGTCCAATGAGAGTTGAGGCTCACGGTGGCTATCATTATGTTCTCACCCTCACTGATGACTTGAGTAGATATGGGTATGTCTACTTAATGAAACACAAGTCTGAGACCCTTGAAAAGTTCAAAGAATTTCAGAGTGAGGTTGAGAATCAACGTGACAGGAAAATCAAGTTCCTGCAATCAGATCGTGGAGGAGAATACTTGAGTCACGAGTTTGGCACACACTTAAGAAAATGTGGAATAGTTTCACAACTCACGCCGCCTGGAACACCTCAGCGTAATGGTGTGTCCGAACGTCGTAATCGCACTCTATTAGATATGGTGCGATCTATGATGTCTCTTACCGATTTACCGCTATCTTTTTGGGGCTATGCTTTAGAGACTGCCGCATTCACTTTAAATAGGGCTCCATCGAAATCCATTGAGATGACACCGTATGAATTATGGTTTGGGAAGAAAGCTAAGCTGTCGTTTCTAAAAGTTTGGGGATGTGATGCTTATGTCAATAAACTTCAACCTGAAAAGCTCGAACCCAAGTCGGAAAAATGCGTCTTCATAGGATACCCTAAGGAAACTATTGGGTATACCTTCTACCTCAGATCTGAAGGCAAGATCTTTGTTGCCAAGAATGGATCCTTTCTAGAGAAAGAGTTTCTCTCGAAAGAAGTAAGTGGGAGGAAAGTAGAACTTGATGAAGTATTACCTCTTGAACCGGAAAATGGCGCAACTCAAGAAAATGTTCCTGAGGTGCCTGCACCGACTAGAGAGGAAGTTAATGATGATGATCAAGATACTTCTGATCAAGCTCCTACTGAAATTCGAAGGTCCACAAGGACACGTTCCGCACCAGAGTGGTACGGCAACCCTGTCTTGGAAATTATGTTGTTAGACAACGGTGAACCTTCGAACTATGAAGAAGCGATGGCGGGCCCGGATTCCGACAAATGGCTAGAAGCCATGAAATCCGAGATAGGATCCATGTATGAAATGGACTTTGACTGACTTGCCCGTTGAGCGGCGAGCCATAGAAAATAAATGGATCTTTAAGAAGAAGACAGATGCGGATGGTAATGTGACCATCTATAAAGCTCGGCTTGTCTCTAAGGGTTATCGACAAGTTCAAGGGGTTGACTACGATGAAACTTTCTCACCGGTAGCAAAGCTAAAGTCCGTCCGAATCATGTTAGCAATTTCCGCATTCTATGATTATGAGATATGGCAAATGGACGTCAAAACAACATTCCTTAATGGTTTCCTTAAGGAAGAATTGTATATGATGCAGCCGGAAGGTTTTGTCGATCCTAAGAATGCTGACAAGGTATGCAAGCTCCAACGCTCGATTTATGGGCTGGTGCAAGCATCTCGGAGTTGGAACATTCGCTTTGATGAGATGATCAAAGTGTTTGGGTTTACGCAGACTTATGGAGAAGCCTGTGTTTACAAGAAAGTGAGTGGGAGCTCTGTAGCATTTCTCATATTATATGTAGATGACATACTTTTGATGGGAAATGATATAGAACTCTTGGACAGCATTAAGGCCTACTTGAATAAGAGTTTTTCAATGAAGGACCTTGGAGAAGCTGCATATATATTAGGCATCAAGATCTATAGAGATAGATCAAGACGCCTCATAGGTCTTTCACAAAGCACATACCTTGATAAGATATTGAAGAAATTCAATATGGATCAGTCCAAGAAGGGGTTCTTGCCTGTGTTACAAGGTGTGAAATTGAGCTCAGCTCAATGTCCGACCACGGCAAAAGATATAGAAGAGATGAGTGTCATCCCCTATGCCTCAGCCATAGGTTCTATTATGTATGCCATGCTGTGTACCAGACCTGATGTAAACCTTGCCGTAAGTTTGGTAGGAAGGTACCAAAGTAATCCCGGCAAGGAACACTGGACAGCGGTCAAGAATATCCTGAAGTACCTGAAAAGGACTAAGGAAATGTTTCTCGTTTATGGAGGTGATGAAGAGCTCGTCGTAAAGGGTTACGTCGACGCTAGCTTCGACACAGATCTGGATGACTCAAAGTCACAAACCGGATACGTGTATATTTTGAATGGTGGGGCAGTAAGCTGGTGCAGTTGCAAGCAGAGCGTCGTGGTGGGATCTACATGTGAAGCGGAGTACATGGCAGCCTCGGAGGCAGTGCATGAAGCAATTTGGGTGAAGGAGTTCATCACCGACCTAGGAGTCATACCCAATGCGTCGGGGCCGATCAAGCTCTTCTGTGACAACACTGGAGCTATTGCTCTTGCAAAGGAGCCCAGGTTTCACAAGAAGACAAGGCACGTCAAGCGTCGCTTCAACTCCATTCGTGAAAATGTTCAAGATGGAGACATAGATATTTGTAAAGTACATACAGACCTGAATGTAGCAGATCCGTTAACTAAACCTCTCCCTAGAGCAAAACATGATCAACACCAGAATTCCATGGGTGTTCGATTCATCACAATGTAACTAGATTATTGACTCTAGTGCAAGTGGGAGACTGTTGGAAACATGCCCTATAGGCAATAATAAAAGCATTATTATTATATTTCCTTGTTCATGATAATTGTCTTTATTCATGCTATAAGTGTGTTATCCGGAAATCGTAATACATGTGTGAATGATAGACACCAACATGTCCCTAGTAAGCCTCTAGTTGACTAGCTCGTTGATCAACAGATAGTCATGGTTTCCTGACTATGGACATTGGATGTCATTGATAACGAGATCACATCATTAGGAGAATGATGTGATGGACAAGACCCAATCCTAAACATAGCATAAGATCGTATAGTTCGTTTGCTAGAGTTTTTCCAATGTCAAGTATCCTTTCCTTAGACCATGAGATCGTGTAACTCCCGGATACCGTAGGAGTGCTTTGGGTATACCAAACGTCACAACGTAACTGGGTGACTATAAAGGTATACTACGGGTATCTCTGAAAGTGTCTGTTGGGTTGACACGGATCAAGACTGGGATTTGTCACTCCGTATGACGGAGAGGTATCACTGGGCCCACTCGGTAATGCATCATCATAATGAGCTCAAAGTGACCAAGTGTCTGGTCACGGGATCATGCATTACGGTACGAGTAAAGTGACTTGCCGGTAACGAGATTGAACGAGGTATTGGGATACCGACGATCAGATCTCGGGCAAGTAACATACCGATTGACAAAGGGAATTGTATACGGGGTTGCTTGAATCCTCGACATCGTGGTTCATCCGATGAGATCATCGAGGAGCATGTGGGAGCCAACATGGGTATCTAGATCCCGCTGTTGGTTATTGACCGGAGAGCGATCTCGGTCATGTCTACATGTCTCCCGAACCCGTAGGGTCTACACACTTAAGGTTCGGTGACGCTAGGGTTGTAGGGATATGTATATGCAGTAACCCGAATGTTGTTCGGAGTCCCGGATGAGATCCCGGACGTCACGAGGAGTTCCGGAATGGTCCGGAGGTAAAGAATTATATATAGGAAGTGCTATTTCGGCCATCGGGACAAGTTTCGGGGTCACCGGTATTGTACCGGGACCACCAGAAGGGTCCCGGGGGTCCACCGGGTGGGGCCACCTGCCCCGGGGGGGCACATGGGCTGTAGGGGGTGCGCCTTGGCCTATATGGGCCAAGGGCACCAGCCCCAAGAGGCCCATGCGCCAAGAGATAAGGAAGGGAAGAGTCCCAAAGGGGGAAGGCACCTCCTAGGTGCCTTGGGGAGGAGGGATTCCTCCCTTGGCCGCCGCCCCCCTAGGAGACTGGATCTCCTAGGGCCGGCGCCCCCCCAGGCTCCCTATATATAGTGGGGGAAGGAGAGCCTCTCAATCCATGCCTTTGGTGCCTCCCTCTCCCTCTCCAACACATCCTCCTCCTCCATAGTGCTTGGCGAAGCCCTGCCGGAGTACTGCAGCTCCACCACCACCACGCTGTCGTGCTACTGTTGGAGCCATCTTCCTCAACCTCTCCTTCCCCCTTGCTGGATCAAGAAGAAGGAGACGTTACACTGACCGTACGTGTGTTGAACGCGGAGGTGCCGTCCGTTCGGCGCTAGGATCTCCGGTGATTTGGATCACGTCAAGTACGCCTTCCTCATCCCCGTTCTTTGAACGCTTCCGCGCATGATCTACAAAGGTATATAGATGCAATCCGACCACTCGTTGCTAGATGAACTCCTAGATGGATCTTGGTGAAGCCATAGGAAAATTTTTGTTTTCTGCAACGTTCCGCAACAGCATATGGGTAGTGTTTTCTCTTTAGACCCCCTCTATTCTTAACTCTCATCTTTTCTAAACCCTCAGATGCCTCCGAGACATGACCCCGGATTTACCTTTCCACCGGAGCTCACCCAGTTGATCCAGCAGCAGAACACATTGATGCAGTTGCTAGTTCAGAATCAGAATCAGGGGAACAACAACAACAACCCACCACCACCACCACCTGTTGATCACTTAGCCCATTTTCTTAGGCTGAATCCGCCGATGTTTTCCAGTAGCACCGAGCCGATAGCAGCAGATGATTGGCTCCGCAAGACAGCTAGAGAGTTGACCATAGCAGGATGCACAGATGCGGAGAAGGTGAGGTTTGCCGCACATCAGCTTGAAGGACCCGCAGCATCATGGTGGGAGAATTTCACAGCCACTTTCCCTGTCGACACTGTCACGTGGGACCAGTTTCAGCAGGCTTTTCGTACTGCCAATGTTTCAGCAGGAGCCATGGCCATGAAGAAGCGTGAGTTTCGCAACTTGCGCCAAGGAGGACGGACAGTTGGCCAGTATGTGAGGACTTTAGTAAGCTAGCACGTTATGCCCCAGATGACGTTGCTACGGATGCAACTAAGCAGGAGAAGTTTCTGGAAGGACTAAATGATGAGTTGAGCATGCAGTTGATGGTAGCAACCTTCAACAACTACCAGGAGTTGGTAGACCATGCTCTTATGATTGAAGGGAAGCAGCAGCAAATTGAAAGTCGCAAGAGGAATTATGCACAAGGAAAGTACAATTCAGGAGCACAGCAGAAGCCACGTTTTACCCCTAGATCGGGAGGACATTTTCAGCATACCCATGGAGGAGGTAGCTCGCACAATCACAATGGCACCAAGAATGGTAATGGGAATGGAGGAAGCAACGGCTAGAATCGCACCAACCCATCAACCCCAGCCAAGAAAGACCTGAGCCAAGTCACTTGCTTTAAGTGTTCGAAGACCGGACATTATGCCAATGAATGTCCTGAATTACAAAATGGAAATAGCAATGGATGCTCTGGGAAGAAGCCGAACCCTTTCAACAGGGGACAGGTGAACCACATTACCGTGGAGGAGGTTGAAGATCAGCCTGATGCAGTAATAGGTAAGTTTTTGGTTAAGTCATTTACTGCACTCGTTCTTTTTGATACTGGTGCATCGCATTCATACATCTCAAGGGGATATGTGGATAAGTATAACCTGTCAACCCAAGCCCTTAGGTCACCCATGTTAGTAACCTCGCCTGGAGCAGAATATATGGCTAGTTGATGGTGTGATCGGTTACCATTAAGGATTGGTAACTATGTTTTTCCCTCAGACCTAATAGTATTGGAATCCCAAGGATTGGATGTGATATTAGGCATGGATTGGTTATCAAAGTATGAAGGGAATATTGAATGTGCTAGTAAGTCAATTTTCCTTACCACCCCAGAAGGGAGAAGGATCGAGTATGTATCCCGACATGTGCCAAAGAGGACTCAAGTAAATTGCTTAACAGGAGTTGTGCAGGAGGAAGTACTAGTGGTAAGGGATTTCCCTGAAGTATTTCCAGAAGAGTTGCCAGGCATGCCACCGGATAGAGATATTGAGTTTTTGATTGAGCTATTGCCAGGCACAGGGCCAATATCAAAGAGACCATACAGGATGCCTGCAAAGGATTTGGTGGAAATTAAGAAGCAGATTAAGGAGTTACTGGATAAGGGATATATTCACCCAAGTTCTTTGCCTTGGGGATCGCCAGTGCTTCTAGTGGAGAAGAAGGATGGATCGTTAAGGATGGTTGTTGATTATCGAGGATTGAATGAAGTAATGATCAAGAACAAGTACCCACTACCAATGATCAATGATCTGTTTGATCGATTGCAAGGAGCTAAGGTATTTTCCAAGATCGATCTACGATCAGGATACCACCAGTTGAAGATTCGAGAACATGATATTCCTAAGACAGCTTTTACCACCAGGTATGGGTTGTACGAGTATACCGTTATGTCATTTGGTCTGACTAACGCACCTGCATATTTTATGAACATGATGAACAAAGTGTTTATGGAGTTCTTGGATAAGTTCGTCGTGGTGATCATTGATGATATCCTGGTTTACTCAAAGAATGAAGAGGAGCATAAGGAACATTTGCGATTGGTACTTGAGAAGCTTAGAGAACATCAGTTGTATGCCAAGTTCAGCAAATGTGAGTTTTGGTTGAAGGAAGTAGGATTCCTCGGACACGTTATATCCGGAGAAGGAATAGCAGTTGATCCCACTAAAGTTGATACCGTGACCAAGTGGGAAGCACCAACCACGGTTGGAGAGGTACGAAGTTTTCTGGGACTCGCAGGATACTACCGAAGATTCATTGAGAATTTCTCCAAGATTGCAAAGCCTATGACGGAGTTATTAAAGAAGGATACCAAGTTCAAATGGACTGAGGAATGTGAGGCTAGTTTCCAGGAGTTGAAGAAACGCTCGGTTACTTCACCAGTGTTGATTTTGCCAGATCAGACCAAGGACTATGAGGTGTATTGCGACGCTTCACGTCGAGGACTTGGAGCAGTGCTTATGCAAGAAGGGAGAGTTGTTTCATATGCTTCAAGACAACTGAAACCTCATGAGTTGAATTATGCTACGCATGATTTGGAATTAGCAGCCATAGTGCATGCATTGAAAACATGGAGACATTTCCTCATTGGAAACCATTGTGAGGTGTACACGGATCATAATAGTTTGAAATACATTTTCACACAGAAGGAGTTAAACCTCAGACAAAGGAGATGGTTGGAGCTCATCAAGGATTATGATATGAGATTGCATTACCATCCCGGAAAGGCTAATGTAGTAGCTGACGCATTAAGCCGTAAGAGCCATGTCAATACATTAATGACGGGAGAAATACCAAGGGAGTTAGCAGAAAATCTTCATGAACTATGTTTGGAAATAGTTCCGAGAGGCTATGTAGCAGCATTGGAGATTCAGTCAACTTTGATGGATAGAATCAGAGAAGCTCAGAAGACTGACAAGAAGATTGCCTCTATAAAGGAGAAAATAAGCGAAGGAAAGGCTAAAGGATTTCGTGAGGATGAGCACGACACCTTATGATTTGAAGACCGTGTTTATGTGCCCAATGACCCGGAGATTAGGAAGCTAATTCTACAAGAGGCACACGATTCACCATATTCGATTCACCCAGGAAATACCAAGATGTATTTGGATTTGAAAGATATTTTCTGGTGGACCGGAATGAAGAAGGATATTGCGGAGTATGTAGCAGTTTGTGATGTGTGTCAGAGAGTAAAGGCAGAGCATCAGAAGCCAGCAAGATTGTTACAACCATTGCCGATACCCGAATGGAAGTGGGATAAGTTAGGCATGGATTTTATCACGGGATTACCTAGGACTCGCTCAGGCTATGACTCGATTTGGGTTGTAGTTGATAGATTGACGAAAGTAGCTCATTTCATCCCGGTAAAGACCACTTACACCAGTGCTAAGTTGGCAAAGATATACATGACCAGGATCGTATGTTTGCATGGAGTTCCGAGGAGTATCGTATCAGATAGAGGAACCCAATTTACCTCAAAGTTCTGGAAGCAGTTGCATGAAACTTTGGGTACTAGGCTAGAATTCAGTACAGCTTTTCATCCACAGACAGATGGACAGACCGAGAGAGTCAATCAGATTTTGGAGGATATGCTGAGAGCTTGTGCGCTAGATTACGGATCTAGTTGGGACGACAATTTCCCATATGTAGAGTTCTCTTACAATAACAGTTACCAAACCAGTTTAAAGATGGCCCCTTTCGAAGCCATGTACGGAAGGAGGTGCAGGACACCGTTGTCGTGGGACGAAGTTGGAGACCGCCAGTTGTTTGGGCCTGATTTGATTAAAGAGTTTGAACAGAAGGTGAAATTGATTCGCGATAGGCTCAAGGTAGCTCAGTCCAGACAGAAGAGTTATGCAGATTCTAAACGCAAGGAGACGGTTTACGAAGTTGGAGATAGAGCTTATCTTTGAGTATCCCCACTTCAGGGAACAAAGCGTTTTGGGGTTAAAGGAAAGTTAGAGCCACGATTTGTAGGACCGTATCGAGTTTTGGAGCGTATGGAGAAGTGGCCTAGAAGTTGGAATTGCCCGAAGGATTGTCAGGAGTTCATGATGTGTTCCACGTTTCTCAGTTGAAGAAGTGCCACGCAGAGATGGCTGACATACGCTTGAGAGACACAGTGCCATTGGAAACAATTCAGTTGGATAACGATTTGACCTATGAGGAGAAACCAATTAAGATTCTCGAGTTTGCCAGCCGAGTCACTCGCAGAAAGGTTATCAGGTTTTGCAAAGTTTAGTGGAGCCACCACACGGAGGATGAAGCCACCTGGGAGCGAGAGGAAGATTTGCTCAAGGACCACCCTCACCTATTTTCTAGCCAACCCGAATCTCGAGGGCGAGATTCATCTTAAGGGGGGTAGGTTTGTAACATCCCAAATTTTCAATTTGGAATGTTATACATTAGATCATCAATGCATATCATATTTTATTTTGCTTTTGGTTTGATCCTAGAAATTTCTACGCAACTCAAGGACCCACGGAGAGAGTTGGGAAATTCTTTATTTTCATATTTGAGTTTTCTCAAATTTTGAGAATAGGATCATTTGATTTTTATTATTTTATCATCAATTATTTCTATTACAAAAATATGAGAGAGGGAATAAAATGACTTTCCCAAAATAAAGAAATATTGAGGATTTAATAAAAAAATCAAATAAGATTTTATTTCGGAGTTTTTCGATATTTTATTTTAATTTAGGAAAAATGTGCATTTTTAAAATTTCATTTAGGCCCCAAATAAATGTTTACCTTTGTGCGGCTTGATTTTAGAAGCCCGGGAAAATTTATTTCGGGATTTTTGGAGTCCGTTTAGTATTTATTTTTATTTTTCTTCCGTGCATAATTATTTAAAAAAATCGCACCGACCTACGGGCCGTGTCCGACCGGGACTCCGGCCCGACTAGCCTTTATAAGCTGGCCCACCCCCGGGCCGAAACCTAGCCCCGAGCCGCCCCAGCCCCAGCCCCGCCCGAGCCGCCGCCGCCGCCGCAGACCGCTCGCGCCGTCGCCGCGCCTCGCCGCCGCCCGCTCGCGCCGTCGCCGCGCCTTGCCGCCGCCCGTCGCCGCCGCCTCGCCGGACACCGCCGCCTCGCTGACCCGCCGCCCGAGGTCGCCTCGAAATCCATGCCGCCGTTTTTTTTCGAAAAACCGTTCGGTTTTTCCGTCGATTTTTTTGTTTCGGTTTTTTTAATAGATTGGTTTTTCTGATTTATTTAGCGAGCGTTCGTCCATTTGTTCGTTCTAGCGAATGTTCGTCATTTTTCTTTATCTCAGATTAAATCCACGATTTTTCTGATCGTGATTTCTGATCCGATTTCGTTTTAGTATAACTTTTCACTCGTTTATCGAAATTAGGCGATTCAAGCGCCTGGAGTTTCGTCTCGAAACCCTCTATCCGTTTAACCAACTTAAACAAGTTTTTGCTACTCTAAAATTTGACTTAGATCCAGATTAGTAGAACGAAGTTGTTTTCTTTCGCCATTTGACTTTCGTTGCTTCGTTCGATTTGATTCTTTTTGCAAACCGGAGTTCTTAAGTTGAACCATCTGGTTAGATCTCTTATTCGAGTTTTACCTGTGCATTAGATGAGTACTTATTGTGTGCTTGTTTGTTTGCGATAGAATACCCGGAGTGCGCCGCTTGTTACTTCGAATCGCTAGGTTTCGCGGATCATCAGCAAGGCAAGTAACACTTTGATCATACCTTTTCTACTATCCATTTTTATTGCATTAGATCAATCCTCACACATTGCATGATTAGGATCTAATTAAATTGTTGGTTTGGGGAGTAGTTGAGGTAGAACCTATTACCTGTTTATTATCAAACCTTTGGGAGTTACTTCTACGTTTGCTTATTGTGCCATGCTATGCTAGTAGACGTGGATTGGGTGAGTGATATCCATGACAGATGTGAGTATGGTTAATTAATGGTTTATCTAAGGTGGCAACTTAAACACACATCTGGGTAGATTGAGGTACCTGGGTATTCCAGGATTGCCTGTTTTCTTTTGGACCGCCACCCAGGCTCAAAGGGATCATGAGATTATTCATGCTAGAAACTTACGTGTGCAGCCACAAGCTATTATGGTCTCTAGCATAGTTGATTAAGTCATGCGAACTCTTACAGTGGTAGACTAGTAGATATAGGGGATGTAGGTGGTACGGTCTACCTGATCGTAAGGTGCTAGCGCTTCTAAAAGACTATGTCTCGGTCATCCGTCTTCTCAAACACCATGTAGTGCGAGAAACCAAACGGAGGCGATCGAGTCTTGTGGGGAAAAGTGCACAAACCTCTGCAGAGTGTATTAAACTAATCATGGTTAGCCGTGTCCCCGGTTATGAACATCTTGAGTATCTAGTACCTGGATTATCATGTGAATCTCAACATGTTACTTTAAATTAATTTTGTTGGGTTTTGATAATGATGATGTTTAATTGGGATTGAGGATGCTGTCAACCATTCTAAATGTTTAACAACTACCATGATAGTTAAATAAATTTTATTCCTTTGTGGTAGGGAAAAATTGGCTTTACACAAAACTGTAACCATAGAGCTTTCCACCAGCCAAATATGCATATAGTATAGCTGTTTCATTCCATTACTCTCTATGTGTTACTTTGCCAGCATATTCCATGTGATGACCCATTTCGGGCTGCAACGTCAATGTTGCAGACTTTTCAGACGAGGATTAAGGAGTTTTTAGGTCGTGGTTCTATACTCAGTGATGCCGTTGGAGTTGATGGACTCACTTATCTTCCAAGCCTTCCGCTGTTATCGTTATTAGATGGCCGTATGCCATATTTATTGTAATAAGTTCTCTATGGAGACACTCGATGTAATAAGTGTGTGATTGCTACTCTGTTATAAATCCTCCGAGTACTGTGTGGTGTCAGCATTACTAATCCAGGGATGACACCGGGACACAGAGATCAGACTGTTTGAGGTCTGGTCGCTACAAATACCCTGTCTTGGGATAAGAATTGTCAGAAGTGGGAGAGACCTTAGATTGGCGCTTCCGAACCAGAGTGTCGGGTAAACCGGCTGAAGTGACCTGTTGGCCGCTATGCCAGGTTGTCCGGCGAGCCTCGTGCTGCTGCATCTTCAAAATAAATGTTGGATCCAAGTAAGCAAGAGGATGAGAAAGAGCTTACTTTCTAGACCGCTTGATGGGTCTTTTGTGTTGGCATAGAGTCTGAACCGGAGGAAAGGGTAATTACCTCTACGTCATCAGCCTGGCTGCCGTCCACGTCCTCCTGATAAAGATCATTGTTAATGAGGTGCATGAAAAGGGAGCCAAGTGAGTCAAGTTCTACCTTAACTTCCGGTTCATCTGCATCTTCATCAAGGTCCATGTTGATATGTTCAGCTGTTTTCCGCTTTGAGGTTCGCTTGACAACTTTTGTTTTGGGACGGGATGGCTTTGCCACTTTGTCTGCAGATTTCCGCTTCCAAAATGGATCATCACCCTGTTTATAAACCAACAGAAGAAAGTTTACGAGTTGAACAATTTAGAAAAAGATGTCGAAGATAAAAAGGAAGGATAGCACTTACAGCAGGCGGTTTATTTTGTGTGTAGAAGGGGTTCAAGCCGGTTTGGCGACAGACAGATTCCGATTCATTCAAAATTTTCTTAACACCTTTAGTGACCTCTTCATCGGTCAACTGAATGTTGATGTGGCGTTGGGCTTCTTCTAATTCACCGGTGTACTCACACATTAAACCGGGGCGACGGCTTAGTGGCAAGATGCTCCAAGATATCCAGCAACGCACAAAGTCGACGCCCGATAAACCGTTGGCCATAAAGGCCCGGAGCTTGGCGAGTTGAGGGGCATATGCGGCCTGTTCCGCAGAACTTAGACGTTGCGGCAATGGATGAGTGTTGGAAAGCCAGTGGTCACGATAGCCTGGCAGAGGGTTCTCATCTTCAGGAGAGGTATCCTTGCAGTAGAACCAAGTCTGGTTCCAGTCCTTAGGGTGACTGTGCGGCTTGGCATGAGGGAACTCAACTTATTTCCGCTTTTGAATAGAGACGCCACCAAGCTTAGTGTTGGGACCGTTTACAAATTTTGTACGCCGGTTCAGATGAAAAAAATCCCGGAACACCTCAGTAGTTGGTTCTTCTTGTAAGTATACTTCACAGAAGACTTGGAAGTTGCATAGATTGGACACCGAGTTGGGTCCAATATCTTGAGGATGGAGTTGGAAACTGGCAAGAACATCTCGGAAAAACTTCGACCCGGGCGGTTTGAAACCACGGCCTATGTGGTCGACAAAGACCACTACCTCACCCTGCCTCGGGGTAGGAGGATTCTCTATTCCTGGAACTTGCCATCGAATCTCAGTTTTCTTGGGCAAGGTGCCGATATTGACCATTCCGTTCAACTGTTCTTCGGTAACCCGGGAAGGAGCCCAGTTGCAAGCGTAAAACTGTTTGTCCATTGCGAACGAAAAGCTGAAAAGGAAATACCGGTTTACAAATCATTCATGGTGGTACACAAGATGCGATGGGATAAAGATATACAGCTATGTGAAATTACGTAAACCGGAGGCTGACACAATAATGAATGACAAGATCATATCAGAACAAGGGTGTACACATGTTGTTAAAACCGGACTATCACAACAGATGTAAAAGGGTTTGCCGGTTTACTAGGGGACTAATGGTATGTGATAGGTTGATTTTTAAAAGGTAAACCGCCCGTGTGGTAAAAAGGGACAGATCTACAGCAAAAACGACTAAGTAAGGTAAAACAGGTTTCACAAGACTGCATTGAAATTTTGGATCTGCTGTAAGTTATGAAAAGGAAAAATATTGAGATTCAAAAGCTTGGTCTTCAAGCAGTTCACGAAAGGTCCAGATCAAGTTACAGTGTATCTAAAGATTGGATCAAGTGGTTGAGATACGGAGTTTCGTAGCTATTATGCGGAACATATAAAAATCAAGTTCTGTTATCTATGAGTTGACGAAGAACAAGAGGAGAACAAAAGGAACTCGCATGAACCCTAACGGATCTGCAGAGAAAGGAGGAGAAGCTTACAAGAAGCAGGTCAGGGAGCGGAGATGCGCCGCGTCTTTCTGATGCAATCAGGTTGATGCAGTGATTGTTGGTGATGCAGCGACGGAGCTCGATGATGGCGGCGGCGCTCGGAGGCAGGGCGTTGCAAGGAGGAAGAAGAGGCGAAGAGACGGAGGGGAAAAAGGGAAATGACCCTTGGTCCTATTTATAAGGGAAAGGAGAGGTAACAGGCGCGAGAATCGAGGAGCTGAAATATTGGATGCCTAACAGGAGCGGTCACCTCGATTGTTGGAAGTTCATTAACTGAAGGTGAGATGTATCATTTTAATAACAAGATGACGTCATGACGATTTATCATGATCCCGGAATATGACGACACGGCGGTTTACAAGATCAAGGTAAAGATGCAAAGGAGGAATTTTTCTAAGTGTTGAAGATTGACATGAACAAGTTCAAACCAATCTGGGGCCTAATGTTGGGGATATTACTACTGGACATAAACCGGCCAGGAGTGGCCAGATTAGCTTTACGAAGGCCCAAGGCCCAAAGGCGAGTTAAGGCCTATAGATGTAAACCGACTTTCTCATGTAACTTGTATTGTAAGTAGAAGGAATAGAGACCGAGCCGGACACGTTTATGATCCGGCCTCGGGACTCTGTAAACCGGCGGGCGTCAACCTGTGTATATAAAGGGACGACCCGACAGCGGTTTAGGGATGACAGACAACAAATCGAGAGCCAGGCAAAGCGGATTCGCTCCTTGGTGATCGAAACCCTAGCAATACCAATCACAACTAGACGTAGGCTTTTACCTTCATCGAAGGGGCCGAACTAGTATAAAACCCCTCGTGTCCCCTTGTCCGGTTTAACCCCTTTAAGCTAACCCGTAGCGATGGCTCCACGACTAAGTCCTTTCACGAGGACATCTGCCGTGACAAACCCACGACGGCACGCTACCTCTACATCTACCTTCGGGATTAGTTTTAGACCTGAATAATTGTTATTTGGTGCCAGCGTTGAGCATGAACATTATATCTGGATCTTGTTTGATGCGAGACGGTTATTATTTAAATCTTAGAATAATGGTTGTTCTTCTTATATGAGTAATATCTTTTATGGTCATGCACCCTTGAAGAGTGGTCTATTTTTGATGAATCTCGATAGTAGTGATACACATATTCATAATATTGACGCTAAAAGATGCAGAGTTGACAATGATAGTGCAACTTATTTGTGGCACTGCCGTTTAGGTCATATTGGTGTAAAGCGCATGAAGAAACTCCATTCTGATGCACTTTTGGAATCACTTGGTACTTGCAAACCATGCCTCATGGGCAAGATGACTAAAATGTCGTTCTCCGGAACTAAGCGAGCAACAGATTTGTTGGAAATCATACATACTGATGTATGTGGTCCGATGAATGTTGAGGCTCACGGTGGGTATCGTTATTTTCTCACATTCACAGATGATTTGAGCAGATATGGGTATATATACTTAATGAAACATAAGTCTGAAACATTTGAAAAGTTCAAAGAATTTCAGAGTGAAGTGGAAAATCATCGTAACAAGAAAATAAAGTTTCTACAATCTGATCATGGAGGAGAATATTTGAGTTACGAGTTTGGTCTTCATTTGAAACAATGCGGAATAGTTTTGCAACTCACGCCACCCGGAACACTACAGCGTAATGGTGTGTCCGAACATCGTAATCGTACTTTACTAGATATGGTGCGATCTATGATGTCTCTTACTGATTTACCGCTATCGTTTTGGGGTTATGCTTTAGAGACAGCTGCATTCACATTAAATAGGGCACCGTCTAAATCCGTTGAGATGACGCCTTATGAACTGTGGTTTGGCAAGAAACCAAAGTTGTCGTTTCTTAAAGTTTGGGGCTGCGATGCTTATGTGAAAAGCTTCAGCCTGATAAGTTCGAACCCAAATCGGAGAAATGTGTCTTCATAGGATACCCAAAGGAGACTGTTGGGTACACCTTCTATCACAGATCCGAAGGCAAGACATTCGTTGCTAAGAATGGATCCTTTCTAGAGAAGGAATTTCTCTCGAAAGAAGTGAGTGGGAGGAAAGTACAACTTGATGAGGTAACTGTACCTGCTCCCTTATTGGAAAGTAGTTCATCACAGAAATATGTTCCTGTCACTCCTACACCAATTAGTGAGGAAGTTAATGATGATGATCATGTAACTTCAGATCAAGTTATTACTGAACCTCGTAGGTCAAGCAGAGTAAGATCCGCACCAGAGTGGTACGGCAATCCTGTTCTGGAGGTCATGTTACTTGACCATGACGAACCTACGAACTATGAGGAAGCGATGATGAGCCTAGATTCCGCAAAATGGCTTGAGTCCATGAAATCCGAGATAGGATCCATGTATGAGAACAAAGTGTGGACTTTGGTTGACTTGCCTGATGATCGGCAAGCCATCGAGAATAAATGGATCTTCAAGAAGAAGACAGACGCTGACGGTAATGTTACTGTCTACAAAGCTCGACTTGTTGCGAAAGGTTTTCGACAAGTTCAAGGAGTTGACTACGATGAGACTTTCTCACCCGTAGCGATGCTTAAGTCCTCCCGAATCATGTTAGCAATTGCCGCATTCTATGATTATGAAATTTGGCAAATGGATGTAAAGACTGCATTCCTGAATGGATTTCTGGAAGAAGAGTTGTATATGATGCAACCTGAAGGTTTTATCGATCCAAAGGATGCTAACAAAGTATGCAAGCTCCAGCGATCCATTTATGGACTGGTGCAAGCCTCTCGGAGTTGGAATAAACGCTTTGATAGTGTGATCAAAGCATTTGGTTTTATACAGACTTTTGGAGAAGCCTGTATTTACAAGAAAGTGAGTGGGAGCTCTGTAGCATTTTTTATATTATATGTGGATGACACATTACTGATTGGAAATGATATAGAATTTCTGGATAGCATAAAGGGATACTTGAATAAGAGTTTTTCAATGAAAGACCTCGGTGAAGCTGCTTACATATTAGGCATAAAGATCTATAGAGATAGATCAAGACGTTTAATTGGACTTTCACAAAGCACATACCTTGACAAGATTTTGAAGAAGTTCAAAATGGATCAAGCAAAGAAAGGGTTCTTGCCTGTGTTACAAGGTGTGAAGTTGAGTCAGACTCAATGCCCGACCACTGCAGAAGATAGAGAGAAAATGAAAGATGTTCCCTATGCTTCAGCCATAGGCTCTATCATGTATGCAATGTTGTGTACCAGACCTGATGTGTGCCTTGCTATAAGTCTAGCAGGAAGGTCAAGAACATCCTGAAGTACCTGAAAAAGGACTAAGGATACGTTTCTCGTATATGGAGGTGACAAAGAGCTCATCGTAAATGGTTACGTTGATGCAAGCTTTGACACTGATCCGGACGATTCTAAATCGCAAACCGGATACGTGTTTACATTAAATGGTGGAGCTGTCAGTTGGTGCAGTTCTAAACAGAGTGTCGTGGCGGGATCTACGTGTGAAGTGGAATACATAGCTGCTTCGGAAGCAGCGAATGAAGGAGTCTGGATGAAGGAGTTCATATCCGATCTAGGTGTCATACCTAGTGCATGGGGTAAAAATGAAAATCTTTTGTGACAATACTGGTGCAATTGCCTTGGCGAAGGAATCCAGATTTCACAAGAGAACCAAGCACATCAAGAGACGCTTCAATTCCATTCGGGATCTAGTCCAGGTGGGAGACATAGAGATTTGCAAGATACATACGGATTTGAATGTTGCAGACCCGTTGACTAAGCCTCTTCCACGAGCAAAACATGATCAGCACCAAGGCTCCATGGGTGTTAGAATCATTACTGTGTAATCTAGATTATTGACTCTAGTGCAAGTGGGAGACTGAAGGAAATATGCCCTAGAGGCAATAATAAAGTTATTATTTATTTCCTTATATCATGATAAATGTTTATTATTCATGCTAGAATTGTATTAACCTGAAACATAATACATGTGTGAATACATAGACAAACAGAGTGTCACTAGTATGCCTCTACTTGGCTAGCTCGTTAATCAAAGATGGTTATGTTTCCTAACCATGGACAAAGAGTTGTTATTTGATTAACAGGATCACCTCATTAGTTGAATGATCTGATTGACATGACCCATTCCATTAGCTTAGCACCCGATCTTTTAGTATGTTGTTATTGCTTTCTTCATGACTTATACATGTTCCTATGACTATGAGATTATGCAACTCCCGTTTGCCAGAGGAACACTTTGTGTGCTACCAAACGTCACAACGTAAATGGGTGATTATAAAGGAGCTCTACAGGTGTCTCCAAAGGTACATGTTGGGTTGGCGTATTTCGAGATTAGGATTTGTCACTCTGATTGTCGGAGAGGTATCTCTGGGCCCTCTCAGTAATGCACATCACTTAAGCCTTGCAAGCATTGCAACTAATGAGTTAGTTGCGGGATGATGTATTACAGAACGAGTAAAGAGACTTGCCGGTAACGAGATTAAACTAGGTATAGGATACCGACGATCGAATCTCGGGCAAGTAACATACCGATGACAAAGGGAACAACGTATGTTGTTATGCGGTCTGACCGATAAAAGATCTTCGTAGAATATGTAGGAGCCAATATGAGCATCCAGGTTCCGCTATTGGTTATTGACCGGAGACGTGTCTCGGTCATGTCTACATTGTTCTCGAACCCGTAGGGTCCACACGCTTAAGGTTACGATGACAGTTATATTATGAGTTTATGCATTTTGATGTACCGAAGGTTGTTCGAAGTCCCGGATATGATCACGGACATGACGAGGAGTCTCGAAATGGTCGAGACATAAAGATTGATATATTGGACGGCTATATTCGGACACCGGAAGTGTTCCGGGTGATTTCGGAGAAAACCGGAGAGCCGGAGGGTTACCGGAACCCCTCCGGGAGAAGTAATGGGCCATATGGGCCTTAGTGGAGAGAGAGAGGGGCAGCCAAAGGTGGGCCGCGCGCCTCCTCCCCCCTGGTCCGAATTGGACTAGGAGAGGGGGGGGGGGCGCCCCCCTTTCCTTCTCCCTCCCCACTTCTTTCCCCCTCCTAGTAGGAGTCCTACTCCTACTAGGAGGAGGACTCCTCCTTGGCGCGCCATAGGGGCCGGCCGGCCTCCTCCCCTTGCTCCTTTATATACGGGGGCAGGGGGCACCCCTAGACACACAAGTTGATCCACGTGATCATATTCTTAGCCGTGTGCGGTGCCCCCTTCCACCATAGTCCTCGATAATATTGTAGCGGTGCTTAGGCGAAGCCCTGCGACAGTAGTACATCAAGATCGTCACCACGCCGTCGTGCTGACGGAACTCTTCCCCGACACTTTGCTGGATCGGAGTCCGGGGATCGTCATCGAGCTGAACGTGTGCTAGAACTCGGAGGTGCCGTAGTTTCGGTGCTTGATCGGTCGGGCCGTGAAGACGTACGACTACATCAACGAAGTTAGCGCTTCCGTTGTCGATCTACAAGGGTACGTAGATCACACTCTCCCCTCTCGTTTCTATGCATCACCATGATCTTGCGTGTACGTAGGAAATTTTTTGAAATTACTACGTTCCCCAACACTATGGACTGCAATTACCACAATCTTTACATCACAGTCACAGTCTCGCATCACAAATCTGCGGATCGCCATCACCACCACAAAGAAGGGCACGATGTCGAGCTCTGCCTTCATCGCCAAGATGAAGAATCTCAGGGATGAACATGCAGCAGCAGGTCGCCCTGTTTCAAACCCTGAGATGGTGGACTATGTACTCGCAGGTCTCGATCGCGACTACGATCCCGTTGTGGCTGCCATCGGCGCTGTCAAGACGACCATTACAGTTGATGAGCTCTTTGCCCAAATTTCCGCCTTTGACTAAAGGGTGGAGATGTTGGGTGATGGAACAGAAGGCGCCGGCTTCAACTCTTCAGCGAATTTGGCATACAGGGGTCGTGGGCGCAGCAACAGAGGCCGTGCCCGAGGCAACATGGGGCGTGGCAGAGGAAGGCGCCCTCCCACTCCTTCTGGTTCCGGCACCAACAGTGGCAGAAGCTATCGAGGACGTCCCCAACAACAGCAACGTCAACAACCAACTCGGGATTACCCCGAGTGCCAAATTTGTTACAAGTTTCATGCAGGAGGTGCTCGTGCGTGTTGGGATCGCTATGAGGATGATGATTATGAGGAAAAGGAAGCAAATGCTGTCACCAACAGCTATGGCATCGACACTAATTGGTATGCGGATACCGGAGCAACAAACCATATCATGGGAGAGTTGGACAAGCTAACCATTAGGGACAAGTACCATGGACCGGATCAAATTCACACCACAAGCGGTTCTGGTATGAAAATTACTCATGTTGGTCGTTCAGTTGTCAAAACTCCCATGAAAAATTAGCATCTAAATAGGGTTCTTTATGTTCCTGAAACTTCAAAAAATCGTGTCTCTGTTCATAGGTTTACTCTTGATAATTGTGTTCTCATTGAATTTTATCCTTACTTCTTTTTGGTTAAGGACTTGGACACGAGGAGAATCCTTCTTAGGGGCAAGTGTGTGGGAGGTCTCTACCCACTTATATCATCATTGTCGTCGTCATCGTCAAATAAGCAAGCTTTTGTCGCCATCAAGCCATCTTCTGCAAAGTGGCATAGTCGATTAGGTCATCCTTCATCAGTTATTGTTAAACTAGTTCTTAGCAAAAATAAGCTTCCCCATGAGTCTAGCATTGAGTCAGTTTGTGATCCATGTCAGCAAGCTAAAAGTCATCAACCATATCCTATTTCTACCAGTATCTCTACTGCACCCTTACAACGTGTATTCTCAGATGTTTGGGGCCAGCTCCTGTTTCAGTTGGTAGACACTTATATTATGTAAGTTTTATTGATGACTATAGCAAATTTACTTGGATCTATCTTCTTAAGAAATGATCTGAAGTGTTTCAAGTTTTCAAGAATTTTCAAAATCTTGTTGAAAGACAATTAAACACTAAGATCATTGCCATGCAAACTGACCGGGGTGGTGAATACAAGAAACTCAATTCTTTCTTTCAGCAACTTGGCATCTCGCATCATGTTTCATGTCCTCATGCTCACCAACAGAATGGTTCTGCAGAAAGAAAACATCGCCATGTTGTTGAGGTAGGGCTAGCCCTACTAGCTAATGCATCCATGCCACTCAAATTTTGGGATGAAGCATTCTTGACCGCTACATATCTCATAAACTTGCTCCCAAGTAAAGTCATCAAGTTTGAAACACCCATCACACGACTTTATGGCATTACTCTAGATTACAAATCTCTCCGTCTGTTCGATTGTGCATGCTGGCCCAACCTTAGACCCTACAATACACGCAGACTTGCTTTCCATTCAAAGCAATGTGCTTTTCTTGGGTATAGCCCAATTCACAAGGGAGTCAAATGTCTAGACATCTCTACTGGTAGGGTCTACATCTCTCGTGATGTCGTATTTGATGAGTCTGTTTTTCCTCTTTGCATATCTTCATCCTAATGCCGGAGCTCTCCTTAGGAAAGAAATCCTTTTTCTTCCTTCCATTCTACGAGATTTTGATCATGGGGGCGACAATTGTATTGACCAAAATGATAATTCAACCAGTGCCGGTACTGTGTCTTTACCTGTGCAGGATCATGGAGAAAATGCAGAGGAAATGGTGCAGAAAATGGTGCACAAAATGATGAAAATTTAGCTGAAAACGGTGCTATATTTCATGAGGAGGAAGAAGACATGGGCGCTGGACACGAGGAGGATCCGGTGTCACCTGGAACTCCCGATCGTCAGGATTCCTCGGATCGCGTGAGAGGATCCGCTCAGGGAGGCGCGTTGTTCAAGCGCCGGTTCATCCAGCGAACGAGCGCCACGTCATCAGCTGCGGGGCTGGCTCCGGGTCTCACGCGCGGGCATGTGCAAGAGACAGAACCCGGTTTTCTGCGCTCCACATGCCACATGCAGGCGCAGATAGAGGAGGGCGCTGGATCTTCTGCGGCAACCAGCGCTGAAGCGGCGGCAAGTTTGGCCACACCATAGGCTACCAGCTTCGGATCTGGATTCAATGTGCAAAGCGGGTCAGATTCTTCCTCAGGATCTTCTATGGTCAGATCTTCCACACCAACTCCTGTGCAACAGAATATACGTCCTGTTCAACCACAACTAGTTGTCGTTTCACGTGTTACAACCCGGCTACAGAGAGGTATAAGAAACCCAAAAATTCAAACTGATGGTACGATACCGTATGGCATGTTGTGTATTGCAGGAGAACCAACAAATTTAGAGATTGCACTTAGAGATCCAAAGTGGAAAAATGCAATGGATGAAGAATACTCTGCACTCATGAGGAACAAGACTTGGCATCTTGTACCATAACAGAGAGGTAAAAATATCATTGACCGTAAGTGGGTTTACAGGATTAAGAAAAAGGCAGATGGCTCAATTGATAGATATAAAGCATGTTTAGTTGCAAAAGGTTTTAAACAACGTTATGGTCTAGATTATGAAGATACTTTTAGTCCTGTTGTTAAAGCTGCAACTATCAGACTTGTGCTAGCTATTGCTGTGTCCAGAGGATGGAGTTTGAGGCAGCTAGATGTTCATAATGCATTTTTGCATGGTATTCTGGAAGAGGAGGTTTACATAAGGCAACCACCTGGGTATGAGAATAAGAAAACATCCCACTATGTTTGCAAGCTTGACAAAGCTTTTTATGGTCTGAAACAAGCACCAAGGGCGTGGTACTCAAGATTGAGATCTCAGTTGAGGCACCTTGGTTTTGTTGCATCCAAGGCTGATACATCACTTTTTATTTATAACAAGGCAACCATAGTTGTATTTGTGTTGATATATGTTGATGATATTATTATTGCAAGTTCTTCACAAAGTGCCACTAATGCTCTTCTACGTGATCTGAGTTCAGAATTTGCTCTCAAGGATCTTGGTGATCTACACTTCTTCCTAGGTATTGAAGTTAAGAAGATTCAAGATGGGATAGTACTTAATCAGGAAAAAAATGCTACCGAACTTCTAACTCGGATGGGGATGAAGGATTGTAAGCCATCACCCACACCATTATCTTCTTCAGAGAAACTTTCAGCATTTGAAGATGAACCTCTTAAGGAAGAAGAAAGCACAAGATACAGGAGTACTGTGGGAGCTTTGCAATATTTGACATTGACAAGACCGTATATATCCTTTGCTGTTAACAAGGTTTGTCAGTATTTATATGCACCTACTACTGCACACTGGACAGCTGTTAAAAGGATTGTGAGATACATAAAGTATACTGTAAGTTTGGGTCTTCAGTTTAGACGCTCCAGTTCTACTCTTGTTAGTGCTTTTTCTGATGCTGACTGGGCAGGATGTAGTGATGACAGAAAATCAACTGGAGGTTTTGCAGTATTTTTTTGGATCTAATCTCATTTCCTGGAGTGCCAGAAAACAGGCTACAGTATCAAGGTCAAGTACAGAAGCTGGGTACAAATCTTTAGCAAATGCTACTGCTGAAATTATTTGGTTGGAGTCATTACTTCATGAATTAGGAATTAAACAACTTCGTGCATCTTGCTTATGTTGTGATAATTTGGGAGCAACCTATCTTTCTGCTAATCCAGTCTTTCGTGGTAGAACCAAACATATTGAAATTGATTTTCACTTTGTGAGAGAAAGAGTTGCAGAGAAGAAGCTGGACATACGGTTTATTCCTTCCAAGGATCAAGTGGCAGACGGTTTCACTAAAGTTTTGCCAGTCAAGCCATTTGAAGAATTCAAGAAAAATTTGAATATAGGATAGTTGAGATTAAGGGAGGGTGTTAGATGATACGGTTTAAACCTATTGTAATCTCAATTGTCTCCTATCTCTATTCCCTCTCGTAACTACCTCGTTCTCTCTTCTCTGTACGAGCTGTATCCTAGCGATCAGCCTTGCCTTGTACGCCACGAACAGGGGCTTTTCCTGTCGCACATAAATATACATCACGCGGCTTCTTACGAGGAGTAGGAACGCTTCCATCAAATCTTACAGGATCATCTATACAATCGGCCGTATTTGTTCGCTTTTCTGCTGTATTTTGATCTTTGTTTAGATGTGTTGAGTAAGAAGTGCAATGCAAGTTTGCACTTATGTGTGTAAAATGCTCGATTTGGGTTCATGGAAAGGAAATGTCAACTTGTCTACCTGAACTATGGGCGTCCTTTTACGGAAACGCTTCTATTCAGTGGGCTGATAATCGACATGGCACGGTGCGAGTAATGCTCACCCAAACCCATATCTGTCCCAATTGTTTTTCTTCTAAATTCATACTTGTACCCAGTGCCGGAGCTACAAAGAAAAAATTGGGCGGGCCAAGCTAATGAAGAGCACACAAAAATTGAACTGTATATACCATTTCAGTACGCATAGTGCATACTTTTGCTCTCATTGGCCACAAGATCAACAGATACTTTTGCTCTCATTGACTATAAGATCAGCAGATGTGCGACACGTACTAAATAGCATAAGCCAAATATGTGGGCGTAATCCTGGATCTCACTGCAAGAATTCAATACCTTTAAATAGTACATGTTCATTTGGTTGAAGTCCTTCATTTTGATTTGCTGCTGCTGTTGTTCCAATTCAACCAAGGGTAGAGGATGATCTGCTGGTGATGAAGGATCTTCCTCGAGTTCATTCACATCATATCTTTTCCTTGAGTTCATTTCGCAAAAAAAGCATCATATCTTTTCCTTTTAAAAACCAAATCAATTCCTCACTAGCTACCTTTGTCCATGACAGATGACACCTAAATTATAATTTATAAAGATCAGCTGACTGAACAAGTCTGTGCTACCAATTCCGCTCGTTGCTCTGCTTGCCTCCACTGCAGGCTCGCCACCGCTAGTGCCTCCACATCAGATGGGGGATGGATCGGGGATCTCCACACTGTGGAGTTGCCACTACCTGCCTAGCTCCGACTGCTTCCCTGACTGCTGGACCTCCGCCGTCGGCCGGTGCCGTGCTCTAGTACTGGACGAGGCGTAGAGAGAGAATAGGAGATGGATGCGAGACAAGCCTGGCTGTGTTCAGATGTGTGTGTGCTGGTCTTTTCTTCCTCTTCTTTTTTTTTTTTGCGGGTGGTGTGCTGGTCTAACGGACTGGACTATGGCTTGCCAAGTGCCAACTGGGTGTGCTGCATATGTATATAACTTATTTTTAGTGATTTGTTGGGCGGGTCACGGCACGGGTTTTGCCCGTGAGTAGCTCCGCCAGTGCTTGTACCTGCACCTCGGGTTTTATATTGTTCCCATACCCATACCCAGCCGTGGGTAATAACCAGGGTAAAAATATCCATCTCGATCACCTTTCAATTCACATTTTACCATGTATAAATCTCAGCATTTCAGTATATAAAACACAAAAATTTAGCATGTATATTTAGCATTTCAGCCGAGGCAAGATAAGGAGATGGGGTTTGTGTTCTATGAGTGTGACGACGCAATAGGTGGGTGAGGGGAGAGTATTTTGTGTGTGTGCTCTAGCTGTTAGGATAGGGTTTTTCATTTTTTTACTGAATGACATAAGGGACCTACATGTTAGATGTGCTAATATACGGGTAGGCGGGTACACAAGTATAGATATTGCCTTCCTATATCCATACTCGGCTTACCCATTGGGTACATTTTTTGCCATTTACAGACCCATAGGTATTTAACTTTTCCAAATCCTTAACCTAATAGGAGTTTTACCCATCAAGATTGTGGGTAGCGGGTACTCATTGCCATGTCGAGCTAACATTTCTGCGTGTGCCGCCTCCATGACCACGGTCAAATCTGCTTTTGATTGGATGGCTCTGAAGGAACATATTTTTTTCATTGACGTGGACCAGTTTGATTTAAGAAAAAGCACCCTAATTGAAATCGCAAACCGATCAATACAACATTTGCAGTTTCAAACCTATAACTTCACATTTTCTTTTCAGCTCCTGAATTGCAAGCCACCAGACCTTACTTTCTGAAAAAAACATTGGAAGCAAAACATATATGAAGTTCTAATACTTTTGAGAGAGTTGTTTACCCAAAACC
Source organism: Triticum dicoccoides (assembly GCF_002162155.2). Taxonomy (NCBI): domain Eukaryota; kingdom Viridiplantae; phylum Streptophyta; class Magnoliopsida; order Poales; family Poaceae; genus Triticum; species Triticum dicoccoides. The sequence goes on along the minus strand of NC_041380.1, from coordinate 441,172,313 downwards.
ACCACACTTCGGACTAGGGTAACAACTTGGTACTCCCTCCTTCCATCTATATAGGGCCTAATGCTTTTTTCAAAGCCGCCTTTGACTATTGACAAGATTAATAGTACATGACATGCATAATGTAAAAATTATATCATTGAAATCTCCTTTCACATACGAATTTGATGTTATGCTTTGTGTAAGTTGCATATCATATATTATTGCTCTAACATTTGGTCAAAGTTAACATCAAAAAACGCATTAGGCCCTATATAGATGAAAGAAGGGAGTACCACATATGAGTCAGGGCACAAAAAAACACCGGTTCTACGCCTAATGCGTAACGCGAAGCACTGATGCTCGAATTTGGTTGCAATAACAGCAAAACCAACAGGTGGGGCCCGCCTGTCGGATTGACGTGGAGTGCCTATGTGGATAATTCGCTCAGTTGGCCCAATGTCCCACTTGTCAGCCTCTCTCTTCTTCCTCTCTCTCTCCCTCCAATCCACCAACCCCCACCACTTCCTTATCCTGCACCGCTGCCGGAGCCCAACCCCAGCGAGATACCCCATCACCAACGAGCTAACCCGTCGTCCCAGCAACCTAAAATCCGCCCCGCTGGACCTCGTGCCTCCATGGCCAGATGTCTCCCCGGACGAACGCATGCGTGCACTGCATCGGCCGTTGCCTGGCGGCGCGAGCAGTGACTGGCGGCGCGAGTTGGCAGTGAAATTGCGAGCAGTGGCAGGCGGCGCCTGGCTGGCGGCAAACCAGAAGCATGGGGCCGCCCCTAGGCGTCTCTTGCGCGGGCACATGCTAATTAATGGAGGCGGTTGCGGCGTCAGGCCCCATGGGCGCCATGATGGAGCACATGTCGGCGGCGCTGGAGCTGTTGTACCCGGTGGCGGGCGGCGATGCCCAGGGAGGCCCTGGCCGCGCGCCATGGAGGGCATGTCCTGCGGCGGCCGCAAGTCCGTCATCGGCGTCCCCTGCGCTTGAGCCCACCATCGCCTTCATAGCCAAAGAATACCACCATGGGTGTCGCCTGAGCTTCTCCTTGCTGCAGTTGCATCGCGCGTTCCCCGGTGCACTGCTGCGCGACCTCACCTGATCCGGGCGCCGATGAAGACACGCCCATAGCATGTTTGTTGAAATGCCCATAAGAAAATTGGAGAGAGAAAGAAGAAGACTCTAGTCATTGACAGGTGGGGCCCTCGTCCAACTATGTAAATTGTCCACACAAGCACGCCACGTCAGCCCGTCAGGTGGGACCTACCCGTCGGTTTTGCTTTTTTCCGACCAAATTAAACAATCAGTGCTCCGCGTTATTGATTAGGCACAGAGTTGGTGATTTTTTGTGCCCTGACTCAAATGTGATATCAAGTTGTTACCCTAACACCAAGTGTGGTGGTTTTAGGTAAATAACTCCTTTTGAGACGAGAAGCTCGAAAACTACTCTCTTTGTCCCATAATATAAGCGCGTATTTGACACTACTACACTAGTGTAGAAAACGCTCTTATATTAGGAATATCGGGTCACGAAGAACAAGATTTTAAGTTTTACTCGTTTTACTTTTTTATTCTCTTTCAAATAGACAACCCTGTATTATTGGGCCCAAATCTGGTCCGTGGTGGTGGTATGTCCAGTCCCCACCAAAAGCACATAGGCCCCTTTCGACGCTCCTTCACAACCCAGTGGGCCGCGTTTCCTTCCGGCGCCGCCAAAGCGTTTGGCGTCCAACCCACGCACGCGGCCCCGGCCGTGTCCGCCGTGCCTACGAAGAGATCGAAGAGGAAGAGGAAGCGGCGTCGCGGCGCACCCCGTTTTTCCATTCTCGGCTTCCTCGCCCACCGACCACCCCCGCTTCTCCTCCCTCAGCCTATGCGCCGCCCCACGCCGCCGCCATTGACGTAAGCCCCTCTCCTCCCTCAGCCTACGCGCCGCCCCACGCCGCCGCCATTGACGTAAGCCCCTCTCCTCCACCGTCGCGCTCCCGCTCCGCTGCTCCGTTCCCTTCCCTTCCCTTCTCCCGCGTAGTCACTTCCGGTTCTCTCTCTCCGCGCGTGCGCGCTCGTGCAGGCACAGATGATGGGCTCCTCGGGCTCCGGCAATGGCTCCCGCCACCTCGACCCGGGCCGCGTCCACGAGCTCGTCATGCGCCGCAAGCCGTACGACCTCCTCCACTACCTGAATTCCATACCCGGGGCGTCCGAGGACCCGCACTGCCGCCAGATCAAATACGTCGCGGAGACTCTCCTGCTGCTCATGCGAAGGTGCGGTCCTCGCCTCTCGGTGGCGTCTCGCTTCATGGATCCAGCTCTTGCTCTGGCCCATGCGACGCTCCTTCCCCCGCTTCCTCCCGGGGCTAGCCGCCACGATTCCTGCGCCTGCTTCTCGCGCTTCCTCTAGTAGTAGGACTACTAATTTGGTTGCGTTGTTTTCTCGTCCTCCAGAGGTTTGGTTCCCGGAGACAAGACGCTGATCGTGGATTGGGCCCGAAACGCATGGCTGAACGCGACCCAAAGCAGGTTGGTACTTGAAATCTCGCAGTGGCTCGTGCTCTTCCTCGTAATGCCGTGTTCCTAGTTTCCTACCATGTGTCGCCCGCTATCTGTTCGATGTTTGTACCCCGAGAAATGGTCCTAAGCATCTACGGTTAGTTCCATCTGGTCTCTGGTGCCGATTTGTTGCTTGCGTAATGAGCGATTCAGTGTAGTATAGCGCGTATAATAATACTACAATTTTGTTATTGGAATGGTGCTCAAGCACTTGATTGATTTCCTTTAATCTCCTGTGCAGAATTTCTGCTACTCGATAGAATGGTTATGGCAAATTCTGTTCAGTTTTGTTCTGTAACTTAAAAGGTTTGGCTTAGTCTCGTGTTACAAGATAAATCTTCTGTCGAATTCTTTCCGTGGAAGTTATTTATGTTGGCAAGGCACCATCTCATTCGGGAAAAATGAAACCATCTTCCGTTTTACAAAAGGATGCTACTTGTGTTGCTTCTTAAAATGTTGATATGCTATCTCAATTAGCTAGACATATAATGATTTGAGTTTATCTCTGCATATAAATTAAATGTTTGTTCTATTTTTGCAGACTTTTTTCATCCCAGATGGTTGGTGGTGGTCCATCCAATTTTACTTCAGATGCAGGTTCAGCACTATAACCTCTAGCATATCTTCTCTTGGTGTCACTGAGCATTTTGTTGAACGTCATTTACAGATTTACCTGAGGATTTTCCCTGTTATGAGTTTATAACTCATAGATGGCCGTTTTTATTGGCATTTTTTCAAGATTATTTTCACAGTATATTGTATATGTTGTGAACGTATGACTGTACATATACGATCAAGATGATTGCCACAAGGATTTTATTTTTCTACTGCCATGTTTATCCAAGATTGAACATGCAGGTTTTGGTTACATTATCTTTCAGGTAATTCATTATTTCTCAAAATCCTATCAACTACTGCAAGCTTTTCTGACAGGAGGAACGTTTGCCAAGAGAAATTACGTTAGCAACTTAGTGTATAGCTGCTTAGTTTATCAAGTTGCTCTGCAGTCAATATACACCTATGGATTATGGTAGATATACTCCTATACTTGCCGGCAAGATTTCTGTGTACTGCTACTTGTTCTTTATCTACTATTTACTCTCATAGTAAGTCACAAATAGATCAAGGTGAATGGTTGTATATCTATGGTGGATGATCTGTGTCATTCTTATACAGGTTATAATATGCATCCACACAATTCAAGTTCATATTCTGGAAGGATGTTGACCAATGAACCTGGCAGTAATGGTATAGCAAAATTCGGTGTTTCACTTCTATCCGAACTGTCTGTTTCTACTAACCATCATGGTACATGTGTGCAGACTTCAGACATGCTGCAATGCATAATCAATTATCTGCTTCTAACCCAAGGAATCATACTGCAACATTTCCTCCACAGCAAGCAAACTCAACTGATGGTCGGTAAATGTTCCATGTCTTCCTACTCTACAATTTTTCTCCCATAAGTATGTATTTAGAACGATCATCATTCATGTCTGATGTGTGGTGATGCTTGATGGAACCCCTGCTTTTAACTCCGGAACTCATGCTTCAGCATATGTTCCATTGCGGAATAATTCTAAGCTTGGTTAGTAACAATTCCTGATTCCTTACCCTGCATTGTTAATTACCATGTTTATTAATTGTCATGTCGCTCCTGCTTGACATGCCAATTCACAAAGAAAGAGCGAAAGCCTGATGACTTGTGCGCTTTGTCTGTTAACTTGAAAGTAATGCTAACAAGTTTCTTGCTTTTTACCATGGTGACTCACGAGTGTGCTGTCTTGATACAGCAAGGAAATATTTGTTCGCTACTTGTTCATTCATATAGGGTAACTGAAAGGATTGCGATGATTCAAGTTCAATTTTGGCAATGTAGTCTGGAACGTTTGGAATAAATAAGATGGAACTCCTATCAACTACTCCCAAAGTTTTCTGAAACAGGACGAATGATTCTTAATTGAAACTAAAAGTTAGCAACTTAGCATAGCTGCTCAGTTTACGAAGTTGACAAGGTTTCTGTGTACCACTCCTTGTCCTGCATCTAATATTTACTTTCGTAGTCAGTCGCAAATAGATTCAGGTAAACGGGTGTGTATCTTAGGTGGATGATCTGTGCTATTATTTTACAGGTCATGATATGCACCCACACAATTCAAGTTCATATTCTGGAAGGATGTCGACCAACGAACCTGGTAGTAATGGCACAGCTAAATTTGGTGTTTTACTTCTATTTATCTGAACTTTGTATTTCTACTAACAATCATCACACATGTGCAGGGCTCAGAGATACTGCAACGCATAATCAATTATCTGCTTCTTACTCACGGAATCATACTGCAACATTTCCTCAACTGCAATTAAACTCGAATGATGGTTAGTAAATGTTCCATGTTTGCTTACTTTATAATTTATCTTACATAAGTATGTACTGAGCTGATCATAATGTCTGATGTGTAGTGATGCTTGATGAAACATTTGCCTTTAACCCTGGAACTCATGCTTCAGCATATGTTCCATCAGGGGGTTATTACACACTTGGTTAGTAGTGTTTCTTGTTTTCTTACCCTCCCTGCATTCTTGATACATCAGTTAACATGTTATTAGTTTGTCATGCCACTCCTGCTTGACATGCAAATTCACAGAGAAAGGAAAATCCTGATGACTTTTGAACTTTGCTTGTTAACTTAAAATTAACGCCGACAAGTTTCTTGCTTTGTACCATGGTAAGTCACGAGTCTGTTGTCTTGATACAACGAGGAAATATTTGTTTGCTGCTTATTCCTTCATCTCTTATTACTGAAAGGATTGCCAGTGCATTAGCGATTCAAGTTTCAACTTTGCCAATGTAGTCTGGAATGTTTGAAATAAACAAGATGAACTCCTATCAACTACTCCAAGGTTTTCTGTAACAGGACAATCATTTGTTAATAGAAACTAAAGTTAGTAGCTTAGCATATCTGCTCAGTTTACCAAGTTGCTCTTCTGTCAATATACACCTATGGTAAATATACTCGTATACTTGTTGACAAGGTTTCTGTTTACCACTCCTTGTCCTGCATCTAATATTTACTTTCGTAGTCAGTTAAAAATAGATCCAGGTAAATGGGTGTATATCTATGGTGGATAATCTGCGATATTCTTTACAGGTCATAAGATGCACCCACAAAATTCAAATTCAAATTCTGGAAGGATGTTGACTAACAAACCTGGTAGTAATGGTATAGCTAAATTTGGTGTTTTACTTCTATCTATCCGAACTGTGTATTTCTACTAACAATCATCACATGTGTGCAGGGCTCAGAGATACTGCAACGCATAATCAATTATCTGCTTCTTACTCACAGAATCATACTGCAACATTTCCTCAACTGCAATTAAACTCGAATGATGGTTAGTAAAATGTTCCATGTTTGCTTACTTTATAACTTTTCTCATATAAGTATGTATTTGAGCTGATCAAGTCTGGTATGTAGTGATTCTTGATGAAACATCTACCTTTAACCCTGGAACTCATGCTTCAGAATATGTTCCATCACGAGGTTATTATACACTTGGTTAGTAGTGTTTCCTATTTTCTTACCCCTATCTTACCTGCATTCTTGATAGTTTGTCATGTCTCTCCTGCTTGACATGCCAATTCACAAAGAAAGAAAAATCCTTGTGAGCTTTGCCTGTTAACTTAATTAATGCTGGGAAATTTCTTGCTTTGTACAATGGTAAGTCATGAGTCTGCTGTCTTCATACAATGAGGAAATATTTGTTTGCTGCTTATTCATTCATATCTTATTACTGAAAGGATTGCCAGTGTATTAGCGATTCAAGTTCCAGCTTTGGCAGTGTAGTCTGGAATGTTTGAAATTAACAAGATGAACTCCTATCAACTACTCCAAGGTTTTCTGAAACAGTAAGAACATTTGCTAACAGAAACTTAAGTTCAAAACTTAGCATAGCTGCTTAGTTACCAAGTTGCTCTGCAGTCAATATGCACCTATGTTAAATATTCATATACTTGTTGACAAGGTTTCTGTGTACTGCTCCTTACCCTTTTATGTGATATTCACTTTCGTGGTCAGTTACAAATTGATCAAGGTAAATGTATGTATATCTATGGTGGATGATCTGTGTCATTCTTTTGCAGGTCATAATATGCACCCACACAATTCAAGTTCATATTCTGAAAGGATGTTGACCAACGAACCTTGTAGTAATGGTATTTCTAAGTTCGTTGTTTTACTTCTATCCCCTATCCTCTATACCTCAAAAATAAAAACGTTGTATTTCTTCTAACCATCATCATAAAATGTGTGCAGAGGTCAGAGATGCTGCAATGCATAATCAGTTATCTGCTTCTAACTCAAGGAATTATACTGCAACTTTTCCTCCAGTGCAGGCAAACTCGAATGATGGTTAGTAAATGTTACATGTTTGCTAACTCTACATTTTTTCTTACATAAGTATGCATTTGGACTGATCATCATGTCTGATTTGTAGTGCCGCTTGATGAAACATCTGCTTTTAACTCCGGAACTCATGCTTCAGCATATGTTCCATTGCGGGATAATCCTACACTTGGTTAGTAACATTTCCTGTTTTCTTACCCTGAATCCGTGGTGCGTCACTTAACATGTTTATTAGTATGTCATGTCACTCCTGCTTGCATGCCAATTCACAAAAAATAAAGAAATCCCAATGACCTGTGAACCTGCCTGTTAACTTAAATTAGTGCTGACAAGTTTCTTGCTTTGTACCATGGTAAAGTCATGAGTCCACTGTCCTAATACAACGAGGAAATATTTGTTCACTAGTACTTGTTCATTAATATAATACTAATTGAAAAAAGAAAGTATAAAGAAATATTTGTTCACTACTTGTTCATTAATATTTGTTCACTACTTGTTCATTAATATTTGTTCACTACTCCTGCTAGACATGCCAATCACGAAAAACAAAGTATATTATTATTGAGAGATTGCCAGTGTATTCGTGATATGATTTTCTACTTCGGCAAGTAGTCTAGAATGTTTGGAAAATTGGAATTAATAAGATGGAACTTCTTGCTACTTTTCGATGATTTTACCATTTGCCCACTTAACTGACAGAGTCGATAAGCCACCGGGCATGTTTGCTTTATAATACAGTGAAATCTAGTGGTACATATATATAGATGCCTAGTTACCATCTAAATACTTTGTTCATCCTTTGCATGCATCTGTGCTTTGTTGCTCTAATTCAGACATGTTTATTTTGCACATATTATGAGTTTATGTTCAGAGATACAATATTTCTGTATTTTGTCTAGTTGAATATACACATTATGAAGCAACACTGGAATAGGGGTCCTATGAGGTCACCGCCTCACTGGCACAGAACCCAGTGAAAGTTTTTTCTAGTTCATTCTGAAAGATCATTTCTAGTCCACCTATGAGCAGATAGAATAAGCTATCACAGATTCTACCTTCTTTGCCACCTCTATCTTGTACTCCCCTCAAAAAACGTCTTACATTATGGGACGGAGGGAGTATATCCAAGTAGAGGTCGAAACTTGAAATAACTTCTGAGTAATTAATTGCATTTTTCCTTGATTTTTCATGCAATGCTATTTCAACGAGAAGGTGAAGCCAATTATATTGCAGCAATGTTTAGTAATATGCTTTGTCTAACGTTTTATGTGATGGTTCTTTCTCTGATGTTTTTCCAGCACAAGCATTCAATGAACTCTTGGATAATATTTTTTCGCCACAAAAGCATGGTACACGGACGGTCGGACCACTATGGCCGTGCCACCCTGGGTCAGAGCAGAAAAGAAAAGGTTAAAATCTTTATTGACACTTGTTTCCAGAAGATTACATGTGCATCAACGTGTGTGTCATATTGCAGTGCTGCCCACAGTAGATATCAAAGGAAAGAGACCTGCATCGATGAAGGTGACAACGCTGAGGTTGAACGTTGCTTCTTTGGTTGCAGAGGATGGAATTAATAGTGCTGCAGGGGTGTTGATTAGGAATGGCAGCACGGCACAATTCGTCGGTGCATCATGCTTTAGTCCGATACTACGCAGGGAGCCAGCTCTTCTGCTTGCAGCTGCTTGTTGCAAAGGGATCAAAATCGCTCTGTCCTATCAACCAGCTAGTATCACGCTGGAGTCCCATCTGCTCCCTCTGCTCAACCCGCTATACGCCTCTTCGGATCAACCGCCAGATGTAGTGCAGCTGAAAGAATTCCTGAGCCAGGGATACCCACATTTCGTAGTCCGGGACATTCCAGAAGAATCCAATCGTGCTGCTTGTGAGTTGGCTCTCAATGTTTTGCACCTACGGGAGTCCTATATGTTCTTCAATGATCCGCCAGAATGGCTTGTCCCTTACCTAGATCAGTGAGCTTAAATACTCTTTGAGTTTGAAAACGATTCACCGGCTACTCAGTAGAAAGCTTCATGGTGTAGGTAAATGGCAGGTGCAAGCTTTCATCTTGAGTGTAGTACTGTAGATTAGATATAGTGAAGTTGAAGCATACATACAGTAATGACGTTCTTTCAACATCTCACATACATGGATAGTGTCTTGTCTGTCTTCTTGCTGTACTTGTGCACCCAGTTGTGATAGGTTGTGATGTAAACCTGGATAGACCATATACTGATGAATAGAAATGATTACAGTTGTTCTTTGGTGGTTGTTCACTTACTCTATCGATCAGTGTCCTGCTTTTCCTACAACATCTTTCATGATTCTACTCCCTCCGTCCCATAATATAAGAGCGTTTTTGACACTACACTAGTGTCAAAAACGTTCTTATATTATGGTACGGTGGGAGTATGTTTCTTTGGTAATTTGTATTACAAATATCATGCTACATTTATATAGTCTGATATATTAGTACTAGTGTTTAGAAAGCCTGTGCTGTGCTGGAGACATTTTGTGCCGTATAGTACAACTTGCCCTCTGTACTGGGAATTCCCTATACATACATAATTTCTTTCTTTCTATACAAGTATCTGCTTCAGGTTATTTGGAATGTAAACCTCGAATAGTTGAATGTAGCTTCCTGAATATGTGTCGCAAACATAGGGCAATTGTTTTGGATTGCTCCTTAGAGTTGTGAGATTAAACTATATCCTTAGCATGTGTGTTGTTTTTGCTCCATTGTTGTCTATCTGCCGGGTACTGTAGATGCAAACGTGACGATGAGTCTGTCCTGGCACACAAGGAGAGCCGGTGTCCAAATTGGAGTTTCTTAGAGCATCTCTAGTTCATCCTCCATAACTTTAATTCTCCATTCTATCCCCTATCCCTTTTTTGTGGAATTAAACCTTCATCTTCTTGCCTTTCTCCCGAAACTTAATCCCCCCAAAAATTCTTTTCCTTCAAAAGTTTGTGTACAAACTTTATTATTCGAACATATGCTTTCATAACACATTAATTTGAGACTTAATCTAGGATACACATAAAATTCGTCGTTGCACAATAAGAACTGTTGTTGCTGATCTAGGGTACATATTACTAAGAACATAGACTACAACCATGGAAGGCGAGGACACAAAACATAGGGTTCTCAAGCTGCGTCACGATCATCAGGATCGAT